>NC_134877.1:29427732-29442732 GCF_041734735.1 Babylonia areolata | reverse complement strand
GAAGAAAAACGAAGAAGTTTTCGGTAACAATTGAGCTCTCTAAGACTTTACATTCTTGTTTTCATGGGACAGAAGAGAAGCTTTACTCCGAAGCCGAAGTATGCCTGCCTCCACTGGCGAGGTAACTGGGAGACTCGGCCGGGGAAAAAAAATAACCCATACAAGGGAAATGGGCCAGCTTGAGGTGCGTGTGTCTGAACTCAGTCAGAACTCAACCTGTTTGTTGTAAAATCTATCAAAGGGATTGTGGACACTACAACTGAACACTGACAGCAAAGAGATAAAAGCGGCATATTTGTGAGCACCTGATGACATGCAAGGTGTGTGTGTGTGTGTGTGTGTGTGTGTGTGTGTGTGTGTGTGTGTGTGTGTGTGCGTGCGTGCGTGCGTGTGTTCAGACCACCACTCAAGGTCTAGTGGAGGAGGAGAAAATATCGGCGGCTGAGCCGTGATTCGAACCAGCGCTCAGATTCTCTCGCTTCCTAGGCGGACGCGTTACCTCTAGGCCATCACTCCACTTATGTGTGTGTGTGTGTGTGTGTGTGTGTGTGCGCGCGCGCGCGCGCTTGCGTGTGTACGTGCGTTCGTGCGTGTGTTCATACGTGTATGTCACGGCGGTGTGTGCATGCCGTGCGCATGCCGTGTGTGCACGGCGTGCGTGTGGTAACCGCGAGGAGCGGGAAACAGAGGAAGGAATAAGAATGGAGGAGAGAAGTGGTGAGGAGGACTGATGAAAAAGGCGCGGCGGAGTGTCAGCCGGTGTGAAAAAAAATCCCCTCGAAAACGGAGTATGGCTGCCTGTATACATGGCGGGGATAAAAAACACAACAGTCATACAACGTAAAAGCACACTCGTGTGTACGAGTGAACGTGTGAGTCGCAACCCAGGAACCGGGAGAAGAAGAAGAAGAAGAAGAAGAAGAAACACACCCAGAAAACACTTTTTTTTATAACGAAAATAAGTTTGATGCAACAACCAGTTTCAAACTGTATCTATTTTTGTCTCTCTGTGTATCTGTCTGTCTGTCTGTCTGTCTGCCTGCCTGCCTGTGACTCAGTCTGCCCCTCACGCTCTCTCTCTGCATTCTCTTCAGTCAATGCTCACTTTTGTTCCGTTTTGTCAATCTGGATGAAAGAGAGTCGGAACTGAATTAAACTGAATACATTTTATTTTCTGAGCGTAATCGAGTAAACAATGCTTTTTTTCTTTTTTTTTTTTTCATCAAGCCCTCGAAGGAGAAATAGTAAAATATAACAAAGACGGGAATCGCTATATCAATACAGCATGCAATGATAAATATGAAGAGAGAGAGAAAGAGACAGACACGCAGACAGACAGACAGACACACGGACAAACCAACATACGTATCAGTATGTCCGTGAGTCGAGAATCAACAGTAGCAGGAAAAGGGTGTGTTGTTTCGGGAGGCGAACCGGTGTAGTAGACTCAATGACCCACCCTGCTGGGTTTTACCCCCGGGATCATTTGTGGCTTGTCAAGATCACCCCCCACCCCACCCCCTCCTCCACTCTATCATCAAGGTGAAAATCGCCCCCCCCTCCACTCCCCAGCACCCCCCCACACCCCCCCCCCCCCCCGGCCCCCCACTACCCACACATCCACCCCAACCCCTCTATACGGGTTTTATCAAACTATTGAAAAATGAATGGGAGGGGACGAACCTTAACTGACCCCTACCCCCACTCTACCCCCCTTCTTTGCAATATAACAACCCCCCCCCTCCCGTGGGATACGCGCGCCGGGGGGACTCTCAGTATAAACAGCATCCCCACCTTCTCAGTGGAAATTCTGCGCTGGATATTTCCTCTTTTCTATTGTTCTTTCTTCTTCTTCTTCTTCTTCTTCTTCTTCTTCTTCTTCCTTCACTGTTGTCTCCTTTTCCTACCGTCGGCCTTCCCAGTCCGTCCATTCCTCTTTCTTTATTTTTTTTCCAGCAAGCCTCCGCACTTTTCCCTCTCCTCTTTTCCGCAGTCAGTGATGTATCATCTATGCTGTTTTGCTCTGGCGATGAGGCAGTGAGATTGTAAACACCGGGATGGGCACTAGCTGTCCATTCTGCTGGGCAGAATTTCCTGACAGCAGCATAACCCAATGCGCTAGCCAGGCCTTGAGTGCGTGCGTATATATATCATTCGTTTCCTGTGTCATTCAGTCAGATTTCAGGCATGCACTCATACACACTCAGACAGACATGTAACATCTTATGTGTATGACCATATTTTAGTGTGTGTGTTTTGTTTTTTTTTAACTCAGCCATGCAGGCAGCCATACTCCGTTTTCGGGGGTGTGCATGCTGGGTATGTTCTTGTTTCCATAACCCACCGAACACCGACATGGAGTACAGGATCTTTAACGTGCGTATTTGATTTTTTTCTGCGTGCGTATACACACGAAGGGGGTTCATTCAGGCACACAGACAGATCTGCACCTATGTTGACCTGAGACTGAGATCCGGGAAAAAATATCTCCACCCTGGTTATATTCCTGGTCAGTCTCCACTGACCCCGGGTTTGCCAGATTTGACTCCAGGGAGAGTTCCACGGGGAAGGGGGGGTGGGGGGGTGGGGATGGCGGTGGAGCTGGTACTACCAGCTCGAGCAGGCCGTAATAAGAGGGACGTGTTTTCAGTTTGAGTTTCAGTCTTGCCGACAATCTGGTTCGCGGTCTATTAGTCGGCACCAGTACAAGGCACAGGAACTGAAACAATGAGAGACGGGCGCAACAGCCGAGTCGTTAAAGCGTTGGACTTTCAATCTGAGGGTCCCGGGTTCGAATCACGGTGACGGCGCCTGGTGGGTAAAGGGTGGAGATTTTTATGATCTTCCAGGTCAACATATGTGCAGACCTGCTTAGTGCCTGAACCCCCTTCGTGTGTATATGCAAGCAGAAGATCAAATACGCACGTTAAAGATCCTGTAATCCATGTCAGCGTTCGGTGGGTTATGGAAACAAGAACATACCCAGCATGCACACCCCCGAAAACGGAGCATGGCTGCCTACATGGCGGGGTAAAAACGGTCATACACGTAAAAGCCCACTCGTGTGCATACGAGTGAACGCAGAAGAAGAAGAAGAAGAAACAATGAGGATCCGTGGTTGACTCCACTTCTACTCAGGCAGGGCGTTAGTTGTCGCGGAGTGGATTGGATTTTTTGCTGAGTGTCAGTGCTCGGTGATCCGGCTGTGTGAGATGATTGTGCTTTGTGTGAAAGTGTACTTTTTTTGGTGAAAATGTGCTTTGTGTGAACAATGTTTTAAGTGAGCGTTGTGTGGAAGACAGGCAGACGTCAGGGAGGTCTATGACACACACGCTTACATTGACGTGCACGTGTGTGTGTGTGTGTGTGTGTGTGTGTGTGTGTGTGTATGCGTGCGCGCACGTGTGTGTGTGTGTGTGTGTGTGTGTGTGTGCCGCGTGTGTGTGCGCGTGCAAAGTACTCGCGTGCGTTTATCTGTGTCTGTAACTGAGGAGAGAAAGGAGAGCTGAGTGTTTTGTATATTTATTACTTTTACAGAAATGCTTTTTGTGTATGTATGTATCTGTTCTTGTCTTTGCCAGAAAGAGGGAGAAAGGGGAGACTGAGAGAGAGAGACAGACAGACAGACAGACAGACAGGGAGAAGTAAACATATATCATTTGACGGAAAGAGAGAGAGAGAGAGAGAGAGAGAGAGAGAGAGAAAGGGGACACACACACACACACACACACACACACACACACACACACACACACACACACACACAGACCAGGCAGACGCCATTGAGACACGGCAGACAGACAGACAAACAGATACAGAACAGACACTGAGAGATATAGAGAAGTAAACCTGTTTAACCCAGTCGAGTCATAATGATCTATAATCCGTGACTGAACGAGGAGCGGAAATAGTTTCGAACACAGACACAAAGGCCCGCTCAGTGGTAAACACTGAGGGTGAGGGAGGAAGGAAGGGAGAGAGAGAGAGAGAGAGAGAGAGAGAGAGAGAGAGAGAGAGAGGAGGAAGAAGGGGGAAGAACTGAAACACTGACGACGGCAAGGGGTATACGTGATGGTCTTACCTGGATGCAGTCCCTTCGTGGGTGAAACTGACACGTTTGTTGAGACGTACATCAGCTGTCACTGGGCATATATATATATACACCTGTCAGTGTCGCACTTCGGCACATATTGCCGCCAGAGGCAGGGGTAATGATATTATCATGATTATTATGAGGTCGGGATTATCACAACCCTCCCCTCCCTCCCCCCCACCGCCCCCCCCAAAAAAAAAACACAAAAAACACGCAACAAAACAACAACAACAACAACAACAACAACAAAACACCTGAACTGGCGACAATACACGTGTGTGTGTGTGAGTGTGTGTGTGTGTGTGTGTGTGTGTGTGTGTGTGTGTGTGTGTGTGTGTGTGTGTGTGTGTGTGTGTGTGTGTGTGTGTGCATGTGTGCGTGCGTGTACGTGTGTGCTTGCGTGCATGCATGTGAATGATATGGATACTTATATAGCGCCTGTCATCGATCGGAGACCAAGCTCTAAGTGCTTTACAAACACGGGGTCATGTACACAACAGGCTGCCTACCTGGGTAGAGCCGACTGAGGCGGACTGCTACTGGGCGCTCATCATTCGTTTCCTGTGTCATTCAATCAGATTTCAGGTACGCACACATACACACTCAGACAAACATGTAAAATTCAACATTTTACGTGTATGACCGTTTTGTTGATCTACCCCGCCATGTAGGCAGCCATACTCCGTTTTCGGGGTTGTGCATGCTGGGTGTGTTCTTGTTTCCATAACCCACCGAACGCTAACATGGATTACAGGATCTTTAACGTGCGTATTTGATCTTATGTGTGCGTATATACACACATAGGGGGTTCAGGCACTGGCAGGTCTGCACATATGTTGACCTGGGAGATCGAAAAAAAAAAAAAAACTCCACCCTTTACCCACCAGGCGCCACCAAGATTCGAACTCGTGGACCCTCAGATTAAAAGTCCAACGCTTTAACTCACTCAGTACGGCCAGTCCTCTCTTCTCCTCTACACAGACCCCTCGGATGTCCAGTGGGTGTCTCAATGACCCAACCTTTAGCTTCCGTCGTCAGAATTGTGGTATACTTTGTCAACATTTACCTCTTCAGTATAAGAGCCTTTCGCTTGCAATATTTTGATGGTGGTAATTGGGGTGAAACGCTGTTAACTTCGTCTCTTTCGCCGTTCGTATGGAGAGAGTTAACTATTCGGCTATTGCGCTCGTCAATGCGTGTGTGCTTGTGCCGTGCGTGAGTGCATGTGTGTGTGTGTGTGTGTGTGTGTGTGTGTGTGTGTGTGTGTGTGTGTGTGTTTAAGCGTGTGTGTGTGTGTGTTCCTATCTCGTAGCACTGAACTATGTGGCGTGTCTGTGTACTAAGAGTGCGCGCGCGCGTGGAAAAAACAATGCCAGTGACGATTGAGGGATCTTTCAGAAATGTAAAGTATTCCAAAAATAAGATAAGATTTAAAATTAAAAAAATAAAAAAAATTAAAAGAAGAAAAGAAAAGAAAAGAAAACGGGTCTGCTATCATTTCCGGTGGCATGGTGTACTTTGGTAAGGCGATAGGATCAACACGTCACTCAGCTATGTCCGGTCTGATAGTGACAGCGATGATAGGATTTGTCAACTATTTTGCTGGGGTAAAAAAAAAAAAAAAAAAAAAAGACAGAAGGGGTAGGGGTGGGGGAGCTGATGGCGGAAAGGAGGGGGTGAGGGTGAGTAGTGTGTGTGGGAGTGTGTGGGGGGGGAGGGGTTTGGGGGGTGGGGTTTGGGGGGTGGGTGGGAAGGAGGGCCGGTGAGGAGAGAGAGAGAGAGAGGGTGGGGGGGGGAACCCGAAAGAGCCACTCAGTCTCTGTGGCTGCCGTGTGTTGAAAGGAGAGAGAGAGAGAAAGAGAGAGAGAGAGACAGACAGACAGACATAGAGAGAGATGGCGTGTGAAAGGGGGGGTATGAAAAGGAGAGACAGAAAGTGAGAAACAGAGTAATACAGACAGACACTGAAACTGATGAAGGTGGTGAGTGAGTACAAGGACTGTCACCATGTTGGGTGGTGGTTTACTTGGCGAACGTTTTCACAGCGAGGATGATTGATGTCAAGGCTGAATCTATTGTTGCTGTCCGTCTCACACACACCCACACACACACACACACACACACACACACATGCACACACACATACACACACACGTACGCAAACACAGGCACATGCACAGACACAGACAGACATAGGTAGGTACTAACAGACAGACAGACAGACAGGCAGACAAAGACAGACACAGACAGCGAAACACACACACATTTATTCCTCCTTCACTAAACACCCCCCCCCCCCACGGCCGTCCCCCTCCTCCCCCCCCACCCCTCTGCTTCCCTTCCTCCCTTCCCCCCCCTCTCTCTCTCTCTGCCATCGGTAGCGTGAATAAATTCATCTGCCTTTGACTTCTTACACACACACACACACACACACATGAAGCTGACCCATCAAACAAAACCAAAAAAGTCATGTCTCCCAAACTCGACATCCAGCCCCCAACCCCCCCCCCCCCCCCCCCCCCACCTACCCCTGATTTAAACCCTCCCCTCCTCCACCCCCCCCCCACCACACTCTCCAATCCCCTCTCCTCCACACCCTTCCCCTCCCCCCCCCACCTCCACCCCCCTCCTCTCCCCCTCGCCCTCTGCTCCGTACCCCCGACCCCCTTTCCTCTCTACCAACCAGCTTTTGAAGTGAGTCGAGTAGTCCGCCACAATGTCTTGTTGACACAGTTCAATCCACATTGCCACCGATCGCCCCGTGGACACTAAGCACTTGACCCCTGTAGTGACCCTCTCCCTGTTGACATTTCACTGTCAGCTTGTTTGATGACGTTTTGTTCCCTCCGACACACCACCAACCATTACTACCACCACACACTAAAGGCTTTTGTGTTTGGAGAAGGGCGTTTTATATAACAATACAACGTGAGTACGATTTTAGTGAGAGAGAGATAAGACGATACACATACACTCACATCATATTACACATAGCCACGCACGCACGCGCGCGCGTGCGCGCGCGCGCACACACACACACACACACACACACACAGCCACACGGACACACACACACACACACACACACACACACACACACACACACACACACACACACACAGATAAAGAATGAGTGAGCGTACGACAATAGGAAATATGATAGGAATGAATGTATGTTGAATACATACACACGGAGATTGGCTCGTGTATGGAAACCTGGCTTATCTCTTCTTCTAGACACACACAGACACCTCCACACGCACGCACACACACACACACACACACACACACACACACACACACACACACACACACACACACACACACACACACACACACACACACACACACACACACGCGCGCGTTCATACACACGCACATACGCACCAACACAGACATGCAAACACACACGCGCAAAGAAAAATGAGAGACACAGAACCAAACAGGCACACATTCACATACATACACAGATCTACACATTAACACACAGACACACACATGCACAGACACACAGCCACATACACACACACATACACACACACTCACTCACTCTCTCACTCAGTCTCTCTCTCTCTCTTTCTCACAGAGAGAGAGAGAGGGAGAGAGTGGGGAGAGATGGAGAGAGAGAGATAGAGAGAGAGGGATTGATTGATTGATTGAATCTTTAATGGGTAAAGAGTTAGGCGCAGTAAAGGCCTTTTTACAATTCTGCCCATTTAACGACACAAAACATAAAAATAAAGAACGACACAAAACATAAAAATAAAGACATAAAATGAAATAAATAAAATAATAAGAACGACGAATAAGAATAATAACTGGAATAGTCTATTAAAAGTAAGAAAGCAATAAAAAGAACAATTGGTACATTATCACGTACGTACGTACGTACGTTCGTACACACACACACACACACACACACACACACACACACACACACACATACACACCACGCGCGCACTTACTGTTCATTTGCTAGCACGATCACACATACATTCAATTTTTCATTCATCATGACGTGGTAGCTAGTGGACTGAGTGGAAGCAATCATTTGCAAAAGACCGCGAGTAGGTTCATCAAAAGTATCGAATAGAAATATTTTTATGTTAGACTTAAAGAGAGATATGGCTGGAACTTGACGACATGTCTTTGGAAGCATGTTCCATTCTATGCTTCCATTAAATGAGAGACTCATCTTAAATAAATCAATTCTAGGCTTTGGGACAATAGCTCTGTCTGATTTACATTGGGACTGGAAACAAAATAATGATTTTAAATATTGTGGGCATGCGTTATGAGCAATCGTATGCACGAGAATCAATATGTTATATCTAATAAGTAGATGAACAGGCAGTATTTGTAGTTCTCTGTACATATTGTGCACAGATCCGCCTGTGGTATTTACATGGCTAATCATCTTAATGGCACGTTTTTGTAAAGAGCAAGGTAGCTTCAATGTAGAAGGAGGACATTTACCCCAATTAATCGAGCAATAGCTGAGACGAGACTGGATATGGGCAAAGTAAAATACACGTTTAGAATGATTATCAAGAAAGTGTCTGATCTGGGACAATTGGAATACACTTGATGATACTAGAGAGAGAGAGAGAGAGAGAGAGAGAGACAGAGAGAGAGAGAGAGAGAGAGAGAGAGAGAGAGAGACAGAGAGACACAGAGAGAGAGAGAGTCATATTTTGGCATGTACACGGTAGATACCAAACTAATTGGCTCGTCATGTCATGTATTATCTCACGTCCAAAGGTTAATGTTTTCCTTCCACAGAAGTGTTGTGGAAAGTCAGGAAATTCCCCACCGATAACGATGTTTACCACGGGGAGGCCTATACATATACATGTTTGTGCTTATATATATTTGCAGATGCATATTACATAACCTTACTGTGCATTATGCGTTACTGTTGTCATAAAGGGAATAAATATATTGAATAATAAGAAGATTATAATAATAATAATAATGGATACTTATATAGCACACTATCCAGAAATCTGCTCTAGGTGCTGTACAAAAACGCTTTTGTTAACATAATACATCATATCTATGTTACATACACACACCAAAATGTGACTACACACACACACACACACACACACACACACACACACACACACACACGCTGCATGCATACATTTTAACATACATGTGTATCTAACAGCTACCCTAACACATACGCACACATAGGCAGGCACAAACTTACATAAACACACGCACACACAATACACATTCATATACATGCATGTAGTTATGTACACATACATATGTATACACACATAGTCAAGCACAGCTAACGCAAAGGAGGTGGACCTGCCACAATTGAACTTATTGCTGAGGGAAAAGGTGAGTTTTGAGACGAGATTTAAAAGATGCGAAGGAATCAGAATGACGGAGGTTATCAGGGAGCTTGTTCCACGTCTTTGGCGATTGAAAAGAAAACGATCTGTGTCCATAGGTCTTACTTCTAACGTGAGGTATCTTGAGAAGTCGAGTATCAGAGGAAGAACGGAGCTGGCGAGACGGGGTATAGATATGGATGAGTTCAGAATGATACTTGGGGCCGGATCCGTTGACTGCAGAAAAGGTCAGAGTGGATAGCTCATAGTCTATTCGATCAGAAACAGGCAACCAGTGGAGAGACTGAAGGAGAGGAGAAACATGGTCAAATTTAGAAGCTCTGCAAATGAGTCTGGCAGCATTATTCTGAATTCGTTGGAGTCTGTCTAACAGATATTTGGGAAGGCCGGCCAAAAGAGAGTTGCAGTAATCTAATCTTGAGAGAACCAGAGAGCATACAAGTGTCTTGGTTGCATCGGTTGAGAGATAGTGGCGGATAGAGCTGATTCTACGCAGTTCCAAATAGGCAACTTTACAGATATTCGAAAGATTAATATCTATGGAGGTAACCAACCGCACAGTTTGGCTTTTCTGTCGCCCTGTTTGCTATACCCAGCAAAGTGCCATCACATCTGTGCCGATAGTATTCATGCTGGGTGTCACTTGTTCTATCACACACCCACACCCTCACCCACACCCACACACCACACGTCTAATATAACTCACAGTGAAAAGACATTAGCTTAAAGAAAGAAGACAATCGCCCAACGGCGGTGGTCCCGGAGGTTGAAAGTCCCATAACCTCTTTCGGACATCAGAGCAGTGAATTACATTCACTGTGTCAAGGGCTTGAGCTCAGGACGGCGAGGCCCAGTCCTCTCCTTCCGCCGTTTTAACCTTCCCCGACCGAAGTCAAGTACCTATTCACCCCATTCACACCACCCCGGGTGGGGGGAGCGGGAGGGGGTGGGGTGGGGTGGGGTGGGAAAAATCAGTGTTCTCGCAAAGTGTCTTTGCCAAGGAACACAACACTTTATCGAAACGGGGGCCTCGAACCCTGGTCACTGGTAACCTCTGGATCAAACGCCCAGCGTTCTAACCGGTTCTGAAACGGTGCCTCAGAACATCAGCTACTGACAGCAGTAAGGTCTTGGCCGAAGAGCCAGACTCAGTGCGAGATCTGCCCGGAGTGGGGACCGCCACCACGTCCCTCCAGTGACAGTCATTACCACTCCACGCCACACACACACACACACACACACACACACACACGAATTATCGTGTCGGGTGTAAATCGCTATTTTAACACCCACCCCTACAGGCCGTGAGAGCGGAGGGGATTCAACAGGGTTTACACTACCACCCGTACTGTAAGCGGACGTATTCGATTCAGAATCGTATTCGCATACTTTCGCTTTTTGCCCGTTTACAATGGCTGGAAATCAGAATAATGCCATTCGCTTGGCAGTCAATTCCAAACAACGCAGCGCTGCCCCGATTAGAATGTTGTCCGCATCAGACTACGTCTCAAGGTCTTTTGAGTCCGGTTAGGTTCCATGTTTAAGTTTTAAAGAGGCCACGTCAAAACGTGTAGGCTGGTCCACAATGTTATACCAGAACTACTGCTGAAAAACAATAACATAGGAGCAGATGCCTCACCTTAATAATAATAATAATAATAATAATAACAATAATAATAACGATATTATTTATATAGGGCTGAATCTTGTGCAGAAACAAATCTAAACGCTTTCACACCAGTCATTCATACGCATGCATTATTCTAAAACTGAAGAAACTGAAGACAAGGAAGAGGTAGGGGAGGGAGGCTATCTTGTGAAGAGGTGGGTTTTAAGGCCAGACTTGAAAGAGCTGAGTGCGGAGACCTGACGAAGCGAAGGAGGAAGTTCATTCCAAACGCAGGGTCCAGAAACAGAGAAAGAACGGCGTCCAACAGTGGAGTGTTTGAATCTGGGTATACGATCGTAGAGAGCGAATGGAGTGTAGAGGTGAAGGCAGCCACAAAGATAGGAAGGGGCAGATTTGTGAACACATTTATAACATTGAGTGCTGTCTGTGTGAGACAGGGAGCCAATGGAAATGTTGCAAAATAGGAGTGATGTGCTCAGATCTTTTCTTTCTGAGGACGAGGGTCAGGCAGCAGAGTTTGGTATGCGCTGAAGGGATTGAATGGATGAAGCAGGCAAACCAGACGATAACCCAAAGCGCGTTCCGGGCCATGAGGTTCAATGTCAATTCGATTGTGTGCGGTTCGGACTTTAGTGGAACTTGTGAATTCATTTACCGAACGGACTCGATTTATTTTGCTTGGCGTGTAAATCACCTCATGACCTGACATGACAGGAAATGGCAACATGACTCTACTTCTTCTTCTTCTTTTTCGTTCGTGGGCTGTAACTCCCCGGTTCATTCGTATGTACACGAGCGGGGTTTTACGTGTATGACCGTTTTTACTCCGCCACGTAGGCAGCTATACTCCGTTTTTCGGGGTTGTGCATGCTGGGTATGTTCTCGTTTCCATAACCCACCGAATAATGACATGGACTACAGGATCTTTAACGTGCGTATTTGATCTTCTGCTTGCGTATACACACGAAGGGGGTTCAGGCACTGGCATGTCTGCATATATGTTGACCTGGGAGATCGGAAAAAATCTCCACCCTTCACCCC
Source organism: Babylonia areolata (assembly GCF_041734735.1). Classification (NCBI taxonomy): domain Eukaryota; kingdom Metazoa; phylum Mollusca; class Gastropoda; order Neogastropoda; family Buccinidae; genus Babylonia; species Babylonia areolata. The sequence goes on along the minus strand of NC_134877.1, from coordinate 29,430,599 downwards.
TCCAGGTGCCGTTACCGAGATTCGAACCCGGGACCCTCAGATTGAAGGTCCACTCGGCTATTGCGCCCGTCGGCAACATCACTGAGAATGGAGCGAAGCGTACGGCACATTTGGCACCGTATTCTATTGATGAGGATTGACGCAGAGTGATGACACTATTGCTATGTTTCAGTTTCAGTTTCGTTTTCAATGAGATGTCAAAGTGTGCGGACTAATCCATTTAAGCTAATCCACAGTTTGTTTAAATCAAAGAAGAAAGAAAAAACACACACACACACACACACACACACACACACACACACACACACACACACACACACACACACACACACACACACACACACACACACACACACACCCCAAAGCCGGAGCATACTCCTCACCCACGCACAAATCCAACGTGCTGGTCAGGCCAAAGGCCACACATTCCCGTTGCCATGGGTTCTTTTTCACTGCGCAAAGTGTGTGTTGTACACGGGACAATGGTTTATCGTCTCATCCGAATCACTATACGTGCAGTTTGATTTTCCAGTCCAAAATTGGGAGAAAAAGCGAGAGGGGGATTTGAACCCAGACCCTAACGGACACTGTATTGGCAGATAAACGTCTTAACCATCCTGCCACCTTGCTCCTGATTGACCTAAACCACGGACATGGCGGAGACCCTTTTCTATGTTTGAGACTACGCATCAGCAATGCAGTCGAGCTGTTTCTCTCACAACACTGCCCCCGCCACCACGCTCCCTCCCCCTCCCTCCCCCCCTTCCCCCCCCCCCCCCCTTCCCCACACGCCCCCATGCTACTTCCCTAGCTTCAACCAGGCCCGGAAGATGCAGACACTTGCAGAGCTTACAAGAAAGAAAGATGAGTAGCTCTCTCCGAGAGATCCATCCGTGAAGTGGATAACACTCAACTTGTGTGGTCCCATGACTTTACTCTGGGTGGATGGGCGCTGTGATTGTTTTTGTTTTGTTTTGGCCCTTCTTTGATATTTAGTGCGCGCGCGCGCGCGCGCTCGTGTGTGTATGTATGTGTGTGTGTGTGTGTGTGTGTGTGTGTGTGTGTGTGTGCTCGCGCGCGCATGTGCGTGTGTGTGTTTATGTTATGCTCCTTTTTACATGTATGTATTTTAAGTGAAAATTGCTGTTTTCTCAGCCGTTTAATCATGTGTGTGTGTGTGTGTGTGTGTGTGTGTGTGTGTGTGTGTGTGTGTGTGTGTGTGAGTGTTGGAATGTAACAGTTGTAGTATTGAGAGTGTGTCACTTTGTGAGTTTTATGCATTGTGTTTGTTTTTGTTTTTTTTATAATATTAATGATTCTGTTTTATGTTTCTACTTCTTTTTATGTGCTTTCTTGTTTCACTTTAGGTACTAGAATGTAAAGCGCTTAGAGCTTGCTTATGCTTGTATTATAGCGCTATATAATTTTTTTTTAAATGTTTCCCTAACCGAACCAGTTCCTTTCACAGAACCTTTTAACATCCACTCCATGATTCGGGCAGGCTGAACCAAGACTGTGTGGTGGGATGGAGTTAACAGCTGGCGAGAACGACTGCAGCAGGACTCCGAATGGACTCACCTTCACCCGATCGTCAAGATAATGGCGAGAACACACCCACCCACAACACAGCACTCACAGAGATCGCCCTGATAGTTGAACCTGCGGTCGTTACGTTGCTACGCAGCCCCAAGGGAAGCCACTCTTATAAATCACGCACAGCGATCATTCTGATAGGTAACCCTGCGATCGTTACGTTGCTGCGCGGACCCGAAGGGACGCCACTCTTCGATTATAAACAGTGAGTTGCTTCCCTTCTCCCTTCTCAGACAGGAGATTGTTTGATGCGGAGTTGCTTGTAATTGTTTAATGACCTAAACAGTTGGTGTTAGCGAAAACGAAATCCGGTTCCCATCGCACGTGGAATGTTAATGATGTGAAATATCTAACACACACACACACACACACACACACACACACACACACACACACACACACACATATATATATATATATATATATATATATATACAGAGAGAGAGAGAGAGAGAGAGAGAGAGAGAGAGAGAGTGGCGGAGAGGAACATACATGCTTATTATAGTCCTCTGCTCCAACCAACTCCGCCACCCACCCTCTGCTTCCATTCCACCTTAAATTAAAAAAAAAGAATAGCTTTAACCCTTTGACTGCTGTTGACAAGTACGGTCGTCAGTGAAGGGCTGTCACCTCACTGAGACACGACTGAAAGTACAGGTCAGGATGTCAGTGAAGGGCTGCCACCTCACTGAGATACGACTGAAAGTACAGGTCAGGATGTCAGTGAAGGGCTGCCACCTCACTGAGATACGACTGAAAGTACAGGTCAGGATGTCAGTGAAGGGCTGCCACCTCACTGAGATACGACTGAAAGTACAGGTCAGGATGTCAGTGAAGGGCTGCCACCTCACTGAGATACGACTGAAAGTACAGGTCAGGATGTCAGCCACCAGTCTGTATTTGGATTTCATCATTATCTTCTTCTCCTTCTTCTTCCTGAGATTCCATAACCATTCTTCAGCAAAACCAATGACATCAATGATAAGAACACACACAGAGGAGAGACCACACTTCAAACTAATACCACTGTGGTCTCATTTCACCAAAGGTCGGAAGTCATGGGGTTAAATTAACCTGATGACTGTGTGGTCTGAATAAACGTAACCAAAGGAAATATGGTTTCTGACCTGAACGACAAAACGCTACTGGGATGGGAGAGGGGGGCGGGGGGGGGGGGGGGGGCGAGGGGGGGCAACCAACCTCAATGTGTGTCTATGAATTATTGGTACCATGATTATATCCGGTCTTTATTTGCGATTGTTGGGATTATGAGG
>NC_134877.1:29405232-29420232 GCF_041734735.1 Babylonia areolata | reverse complement strand
TGCTGGCGAGTTGAGTTTCAGTTTCAGTTTCGGCTTCTGAAGGAGGGCTCACTGCGTTCAGATAAAGCCATCTATATATATCTATATATCTATCTATCTATCTATATATATATATATATATGTGTGTGTGTGTGTGTGTGTGTGTGTGTGTGTGTGTGTGTGTGTGTGTGTGTACCTATCAGAGAGGGTTTCTTCAACATGATTATTGTTTTTCTAGAGGACAATACTTTTGTTGCCATGGGTTCTTTTTCAGCGCGCCAAGAGCGCGTGCTGCACACCACGGGCCGGACCTCGGGTTTATCGACCGATCCAAATAACTAGACACTCTGTTGGATTTTCCCTGTCAAACTTAGGAGAAAGAGCAAGAGTGGCAATCGGACTCAGACCTTCAGTTATTGGCAGATAATCATCGTCTTAACCATTCTGCCGCCTTCTTCCGAGGAGTGGAGTATGCCGGTCAAGGTGAAGGGCTGGTTTGACCTCATCCACGTCCCTGGAGAGATGAGGACTGAGCACACACTGAGGTCAGACTGTCAGTCACCATTCTGCATTTTGGACTTCTTCCATTGTGGAATTGCATTACGGGTTGGGTTTTTTTTTTATAATCAGTTACAACAAACATGGGTAAGAACATAAGAAAAACGCCAAAAGGCGACTGTCCATCACCTCTTCTCCACAGATGGACAGGAAGCGTGTTGTGCTAATGACTCTGTGATTATGAAGGAAGTTAGTTTGTTTTGGGTTTTTTTAGAGCTTGGTCTTTCACCGAGGATAGGCGATATAAAAGTATCCATATCAATCCATCCATCCATCAATCAATCAATCATTATCAGAAAGTATATTATTTCATATACTTGATAAACTACGCCGCCCTGCCCCCCTCCCGCCTCACCCACACCCCAATATTCCTTGTGACCCTGGTACACTTGGTAATAAAGATATTCTGTTCTATTCTGAACCCGTGAGGGTGTGGGTTCGATTCCCGCTCTCGCCCTTTCTCCTAAGTTTGACTGGAAAATCAAACTGAGCGTCTAGTCTTTCGGATGAGACGATAAACCGAGGTCCCGTGTGCAGCACGCACTTGGCGCACTGAAAAAGAACCCATGGCAACGAGAGTGTTGTCCTCTGGCGAAATTACGTAAAATGAAATCCCCTTTCATAGGTACACAAATATGTAAGCATGCACTCAAGGCCTGACTAAGCGCGTTGGGTTATGCTGCTGGTCAGGCATCTGCTCAACAGATGTGGTGTAGCGTGTATGGATTTGTCCGAACGCAGTGACGCCTCCTTGAGAAAGTGAAACTGAAACTGAAACTGTTCTATTCTATTATGTTCTATGTCAAGGCCTGACTAAGCGCGTTGGGTTACGCTGCTGGTCAGGCATCTGCTTGGCAGATGTGGTGTAGCGTATATGGTTTTGTCCGAGCGCAGTGACGCCTCCTTGAGCTACTGAACTGAAACTGAAACTGAAACTATGTCAAGGTGGTAGAATGGTTGAGACGCTTATCTGCTTATACAGACAGTGTCAGTATCCGTTCGATTCCTGCTCTCGCCCTTTCTCCCAAGTGTGACTGGAAAAGCAAACTGAGTGTCTAGTCAGTACAGAGGAGACGATAAACTGAGGTCCGTGTGTGCAGAACGCACTAGGTGCACTGACAAAGAACCCATGGCAACAAAAGAGTTGTCGTTTGTCAAAATGCTGTAAAAGAGAAACCCATATTAATGGGTACATCCCCTCGCTCCCCGCCCTCCCCCCCCCCCCCCCCTCCACACACACAAGCGCGTTGGAATATGCAACTATGTATAAAGCATCTGCCCAATTGATATGGTGTAGGGCATATTTGTCCGAAAGTACTGACGCCTCCTTGAGAAACTGAAACTGAAGACTGGACCTGTTCTGTTCTGTTCTGTTCTGGTATCTGACCTTTCAAACTCATGCCCAGACTAAATGTCATTTTCACCACCAAGGTTCGGCACCAAGGGGTTAAAAAGAGGGGGTGGGGGGAGGGGGGGGGAGTAAAGAAAAGAACAGAATAAGTAAAAAGGAATGCCAAGAGCGCTCATGCACAGGTAAAAGAAAACATTTGGGAGGAGGGGGACGGGGGGGGGGCGTACTGTGGGGTGGCGAGGGGGTCGCGAAGGAGGGGGGGGGGGGAGGAGGGGAAGAGAGTTCGTAGGGCGGGGGGTAATGGGTGTTGGTGGTGGTGGTGGTGATGGTGGTGGTGGTGGCTGTTCACCTGGTTAGATCTATTACCGTCAGCAACATGTAAGCGTGAGTGGCACCCCCCACTGGGAGGGTCTGGGACTGCTGCAGGCGAGGAGCCAGCCGTGCCAGGGTCTGACTTTTTTGTGTGGAGGAGAGACACACAGAGGCAGGGGTGTGGCGGTGTGTGTGTGGGGGGGGGGTGGAGAAAGAGAGGGGGGAGAGAGAGGGGGAGAGAGAGGGAGAGAGAGGGGAGGGACAGGGAGAGGTAGGGTGGAGAGAGGGAGAGAGAGAGGGAGAGGGGAGGGATAGAGAGGGGAGGGAGAGAGAGAGAGAGAGACTGAAAGAATAAGTGAATGAATGAATGAATAAGTGAATGAATGAATGAATGAATCTTTGTTTTCCAACAGCGGATATAATTAGTACACTGGCCGACTTACTTGCCGTTGTTTTGGAGACACACAGACATAATATATACACATATAAGAGAGAGAGGGGGGAGGGGAGGGGAGAGAATGACAAAGAGAGAGAGAGAGAGAGAGAGAGAGAGAGAGGCAAAGAGACAGAGACAGCGAGAGAGACACCATCATAGCCTACTTTCCGGCAACTTGGAAGTGGTAATATGGTATTTTTGGATTCCGGATCGAACCTCAACGAAATAAACCGTTATTGATCCGTATTTCGGAAGACTTATAACCGATAATTGTTATGACTGTAAAGATATATTTTTCCTACGATGTTTAATCCAAATTTGGTATTGGCAGACAAATTATTTTCAGACAGAATTAATTTGTTAAAGTTTGAAACACACACACACACACACACACACACACACACACACACACACACACACACACACACACACACACAACTGAACACCAGTTCACACAAGTGAGTTTAAGTGAGTTCATCCGTATCCATCAGATCAAATGCGCACTTTAAAGATCCCGTATTGCATGTCAGCGTTCGGTGGGTTATGGAAACAAGAACACACCCGGCATTCGCACCACCGAAAACGGATGAGGAAGAGAAGAAGAAGAAGAAGAAGAAGAAGAAGAAGAAAAAGCCAGAGAGTTGAACAAGACAGGGTCAAGCCATGATTTCGAGGTTGTGCCCTTTCATGTACCAGACAATCTCAAAAAAAAAAAAAAGATGCAACATACAAAATGTAGGTCCTATGCCCTCAATATCCAGTGTAGAAAAAAAAAGTGAAATACTTTCTAAAATATGTAACAGCAATCATGATAGAGGCAAAAAGAAAATCGAAAAAAAGAAAAACAACAGCAACACAACACCATTTTTAAACAATACAGAAGATTGAATCAGAAAGCACCAAACAGTTTATGGATAGTCTCAACAAAATGATCTGAATAAATTTTCAGAAAATCGTTTCTATTTCGATTTTGTCCACTATCAGTTCAAGGTATCTTGGTCTATTTCTATTTTCCCCGCGGGATATAAAAAATTTTAAAAAATATATAAAAAGAGGGAGAAAAAAAGGAAAATAAAAGGAAAAACAAAAAAAGTCAGGACAAAATACGGAGCGAAGGTCAGCGGCCGGCAACCCCGCTCCGCATCGGTCTGAACGCGATTCTACAAATACCTTCCGCGTCAGTGAGGACGTTCTTGTAACACCCGTTCACATTCCCGTAATAAAACTCGTGACTGGCGTTCATGGTGACTAGTCCAGCACGCGCACACACGTTATAGAGAGGGCCCAGACTGACCGATAAGGATTGTTAAGGAGAAGAGAGAGAGAGAGAGAGAGAGAGAGGCCTGGGGGGCGGAGGCTATCTCGGGAGGGGGAAGTATTCCGGAGGATTGGGAGGTGGGGCGGCGGACGGAGGGGAGAGGGGGAAGGGTAGGGGGTCGTATCCCATCAGACGGAATAAAAATGGTTTCCAACATTCACACATGGGAGTCAGTGTAGGGCCATTAAGGAGAGTAGGGGGGGGGGGAGGGGGGGCAACGCTTTTATCAGCAGAGCGGCTTCAGCACTTCAGTCCTGACGGAAGAAAACGTTGTCATTTTGATCGTTTAGTCCAACTTCTTGTTCTTGTTCATCATCTTCTTTGTTCGAGAGACGCGACTGATGTTCACTCATGTTTACGAGCGGGCTTTTACGTGTATAACCGTTTTTTTCCCCAGCCATGTAGGCAGCGGATTTTGCGGATGAGCATGATGGACATGTTCTTGTTTCCACGCAATTTACTGGCCAACAGAATGCTGACAAGGATTACAAGATCTTAAACGTGCGTATTTCATCTTCTGCATGCGTATATACACACAAGGCATTCATCAAGTAACAGCAGGTCTGTGAACATGTGGACCTGAGAGATCGGAAAAACCTCTGTCCTCAAACCACCAGACGGGGCTGCGGCGACCAGGATTCCAACCAAAGACCCTCAGATTAAAAGGCCAACGCTTTTAAACCGCACGGCTGTTGCGCCGGTCATCGCTCGGTAGGATCAACGAAATGGGGGAAAATTCGAGTGAAACTCCTCCCCTGTATCGCACTGTATCACCAGTCTATCCGGCCATTCGCCACGCTGTATCACCAGTCTATCCACTCACCACGCTGTATCACCAGTCTATCCACTCACCACGCTGTATCACCAGTCTATCCGGCCATTCGCCACTCTGTATCACCAATCTATCCACTCACCACACTGTATCACCAGTCTATCCACTCACCACACTGTATCACCAGTCTATCCACTCACCACGCTGTATCGCCAGTCTATCCGGCCATTCGCCACGCTGTATCACCACTCTATCCACTCACCACACTGTATCACCAGTCTATCCACTTACCACTCTGTATCACCACTCTATCCACTCACCACACTGTATCACCAGTCTATCCACTCACCACGCTGTATCACCAGTCTATCCACTCACCACGCTGTATCACCAGTCTATCCACTCACCACACTGTATCACCAGTCTATCCACTCACCACGCTGTATCACCAGTCTATCCACTCACCACGCTGTATCACCAGTCTATCCGGCCATTCGCCACGCTGTATCACCAGTCTATCCACTCGCCACACTGTATCACCAGTCTATCCACTCACCACGCTGCATCACCAGTCTATCCACTCACCACGCTGTATCACCAATCTATCCACTCACCACGCTGCATCACCAGTCTATCCACTCACCACGCTGCATCACCAGTCTATCCATTTACCACTCTGTATCACCACTCTATCCACTCACCACGCTGTATCACCAGTCTATCAACTCTGTATCACCAGTCTATCCATTCGCCACACTGTATCACCAGTCTATCCATTCACCACACTGTATCAGTCACCCCCCCCCCCCCCCCCCCCCCCACCCCACCCCGACCCCCTAGAGCGCAGCTCAGTAGTCTCCCGAGTCTGGCAGTTCAGTTCCAGTTTCTCAAGGAGGCGTCACTGTGTTCAGACAAATCCATATACGCACAACACCGCACATCCTCAGCAGATGCCTGACAGCTAGCATAACCCAACGCGTTATTCAGGCCTTGAGTGCGGCAGTGCATGTGAATCTTTATGTAAGCTATCAGAGTGGATTTCTCTTCCAGAATTTGGCCACAGCACAATACTTACGTTGCCATTGATTCTTTCTCAGTAGTCAGCCAAGTGCGTGCTGCACACAGGACCTTGGGTTTATCGACTTCTCCGAATGACCAGACGCTCAGTTTGATTTACCTCTCAAATTTGACGGGTGCAATAGCCGAATGGTTAAAGCGCTGGACTTTCAATCTGAGGGTCCTGGGTTCGAATCTCAGTGCACCTGGTGGGTAAAGGGTGGAGATTTTTCCGATCTCCCAGGTCAACATATGTGCAGACCTGCTAGTGCCTGAACCTCCTTCGTGTGTATGCGCACGCAGAAGATCAAATACGCGCGTTAAAGATCCTGTAATCCATGTCAGCGTTCGGTGGGTTATGGAAACAAGAATATACCCAGCATGCACACCCCCGAAAACGGAGTATGGCTGCCTACATGGTGGGGTAAATAAAAAACAAACAAACGGTCATACACGTAAAATGTTACATGTCTGTCTGAGTGTGTATGTGTGTGCGTCTGAAATCTGATTGAATGACACAGGAAACGAATGATGAGCGCCCAGTGGCAGCCGTCAGTCGGCTCTACCCAGGTAGGCAGCCTGTGGTGCAAATGTCCCCGTGAACGAAAAGCGCTTAGAGCTTGGTCTCTGACCGAGGATAGGCGTTATAGAAGTATCCACATCAAAAGTAAGAACGAGAGCGGGAATCGAACCCAGACGCTCACGGACACTGTATAAGCGTCTAAACCAGTCTGCCGCCTACCTCCCTGTGACGGATGACTAACAGCATACATTTCACACCGCAGGCATGTCACTGCTATGGCTACGAAAAGCTATGCAATCGGCGCCCACAAGTTTTTTTTAACAGGCCGACGTCAAACCTGACACCGGAACTTGAAGCAGGATGCAGATATAATCTGGCGTGGACCCGGCGTCCATTTGAGGCCAGAGAAAAATAACGATAAACTTCAATCCGCGATGTCCTTTCCCTTCATGGCTAAGTGGAACTAAAACAAACTACTACTACTACTACTACTACTACTACTACTACTACTGATGATGATGATGATAATGATGATGATGATGATAAGCCAATAATGCTTTTCTCTCTAGGAAAGAGAAATAAGAAAAGCCAAATTTTCAAGCATCAGATACCAATCTGTCTCAATTTGATCGAAACATATTAAACTGTTCACTCCCATGTCCAAATAACGTTTGATAATATTTATTATTGCATTGTCAGGGTAAAAACAGAGAGAGAGAGAGAGGGAGAGAGGGAGAGAGAACAATAACAACTAAACGCTAAATATCCCTGCAGCGAAAAAAGAGACACGTGAAACATGATTCATCATCAGCTCCTGCCGACACAGGTAGCAGACAAGACGGGAACCACAGCCGGCATGGACTGAACAGATCCATCAGCAACCAACCGCACGTAAGGAAGACGGCAGAGACATAGATCACGTGCCATACAAGGCGGTGGCCCCCTGTACTACCTATTGTGCCCCTGTAAGGAGACAGAAGGCCGTGCGATGCACTCACTCGTGGTGATGAATACAGTCCCCCTTGGTGATAAATACTCTCCCTTGGTGATAGATACATTCTGTCTCGCGTGATGATAAATACACTCTCTCTCGTGATGATAATAAATACACTCTCTCGTGGTGATAAATACACTCTCTCGTGATGATAATAAATACACTCTATCGTGGTGATAAATACACCTCTCGTGATGATAATAAATACACTCTCTCGTGATGATAATAAATACACTCTCTCGTGATCTGATGATAAATACACTCTCTCGTGATGATAATAAATACACTCTCTCGTGGTGATAAATACACTCTCTCGTGATGATAATAAATACACTCTCTCGTGGTGATAAATACACTCTCTCGTGATGATAATAAATACACTCTCTCGTGATGATAATAAATACACTCTCTCGTGATCTGATGATAAATACACTCTCTCGTGATGATAATAAATACACTCTCTCGTGATCTGATGATAAATACACTCTCGCGTGATGATAAATACACTCTCTACGTGGAGACACGAGGTCACAACTGTATAGTCCATGTGGATGATGAAATAGACTGACTGAAGGGAGAGGGGGAGGAAGAGGGGTGGGGGTGGGGTGGGAGGGGGTATGCTTTATAAGTTACGTAGGCGTTACATCACTTGACATCAGGGAAGATTTAATGTTCCAGCATTTCGGCATTCCTTTGCAAGTGGGTGGAACGGGTTTGTTCGTCCACGCTTTCTTGCAACTAATCCCATGCTTTCTCTCACTTTGCAAGAAAGCATGGGATTACGAGAAAGCGTGGTCGTTCCTCTCTCTCTCTCTCTCTCTCTCTCTCTCTCTCTCTCTCTCTCTCTCTCTCTCTCTTCCTCTCCCACGCGTTCTATCAATGTGTGAAAAAAGCGTGGGAAGTCACTCTAAGTATTTTATATCAGAAACAATTCCTTTGTCACCGAGGTTGTTTTATTTGTGTTTTTTTGGGGTTTTTTTGTTGTTGTTGTTGTTGTTTTTCCGCTTTTTGTTGTTGTTTGTTTGTTTGTTTGTTTTGTCTTTTCCTCACATAACTCTTAGAGAAGAAGCAGAAGAAGAGAGAGAGACACAGACAGACAGACAGGCAGACAGACAGAGACAGAGAGACAGACAGACAGACAGAGACAGACATACAAAGACACACACACAGACAGACAGACAGAGAGATAGGGGAGAGAGAGAGAGAGAGGGAGAGAGAGAGACAGAAAGAGAAAGAGAGAGAGAGAGAATCGAATAGTTTGGAACGGAGAGACATAGAAAACTAGACAGCGGGACAGAGACAGAAACAGAACATGAAAGGAGCAAAATATGAGAGGAAAACGACAGACCACAGCAGTACTATGACGCTGAACTTTGCCCGACAGTTGTGTGAAAAACTGGCCGTGACAGCTGTTTTTACCACATGAAAGGCAATGCTTCTATTCCGGTCACTGCACTCGCTTGTTGTGAGGAAGACGGTGGGATGGTTGGGAGAGAGAGGGAGGGAGAGGGAGAGAGGGAGAGAGGGAGAGAGGGGGGGAGGGAGAGGGAGAGAGAGAGGGAGGGAGGGAGAGAGACAGAGAAAGAGAGACAGAGAAAGAGAGGGAGGGAGGGGTAGAGAGAGAGACGGGGAGGGAGGGAGAGAGGGAGAGAGACAGACAGAGAGAGAGAGGGTGGGAGAGAGAGACAGACAGAGAGAGAGAGAGAGAGAGAGGGATGGAGAGAGAGAGGGGGGAGAGAGAGGGAGGGAGGGGGAGAGAGAGAGGGAGGGAGGGAGGGAGGGAGAGAGAGAGACAGAGAAAGAAAGGAAGAGATAGGGGAAGGAGAGGGAGAGAGAGAGAGAGGGGGAGGGAGGGAGAGAGAGAGAGGGAAAGAGACAGAGAGAGAGAGAGACAGAGAGAGAGGAAGGGAGGGAGAGAGGGTGGTGCACAGAGAGAGAGGGGGGAGAAAGAGAAAAAGAGAGAGAGAGAGGGAGGGAGAGAGAGAGAGAGAGTGAGAGGGGGTAGGAAGAGAGAAGAAGACGACAACGATGATCATGGGTCTTTTTTCCCCCTCTAACAAGGCAACCTTCACCGAATCGCGATCCTCACCCCCACCCCAACCCCCACCCTCAGGACAACAGTTTCAGTTTCAGTCGCTCAAGGAGGCGTAACTGCGTTCGGACAAATCCATATACGCTACACCACATCTGCCAAGCAGATGCCTGACCAGCGGCGTAGCCCAACGCGCTTAGTCAGGGCCTTGAGAAATGGGCAACACGACCTTGATAGTAGCTTGAGCTTTTAATTAACACACGAGTCGTACGTCTCCACTCGGCAGGGTAGCTGTGACGTCAGGCTGTGCAAGATCCACCCCTCCTCTCCCCACCCTCCCCCACACTCATCCCTCTCACCACCACCACCCCTCACTCACCTCCAACCCCCTTCCTCTGTCTGACCCATGGCCCCCCGCGCCTCCACACCCCCCACACCCCCTGACCCCCTCTATCCACATGTAGTGTGGAAATGGTGTTCTCTTGTCACTGTCTGCTGGGGATTTGAGGTGATGTACACCCATTGGGTGTCATGGTGTTGAGAACTGTTGCTTGTTGTATGTGGGTTTTTGTTTTTTTCTTTCTTTCTTTCTTTATTCCTCCTTTCTTGCGCATCATTATCTCTTGTTTAGTAGCAGCAGTGGTAGTAGTAGTAGTAGTAGTAGCGGTATCGGCAGTAGCAGTGGTAGTTCTTTCACAAGACTTTGAGTGGTGTGGTCTGGTTGCAAGTCTTTCGAATAAGACGATAAACCCAAATCGCGTACATACATACACACACGCGCGCGCACACACACACACACACACACACACACACACACACACACAAAAGAACCCTCGGCTACAAAAAGTGTTGTTTCCGAGCAAATGTTCTGCAGTAAAATCTTCGATGATTGTAAAACAAATGCATGGTTTAAACAATATTTTATTTGGAACCATGTCACAATACAACACAGATATCGATGAACAGGACAACAAGAAAATCTTAATATAAAGTCCTGTCCTGATACCTGTATATACTGAATAAAATTCCAAATAAAATACTGTTTAAACCAAAACCAATGCACTCACAGACAGGAAAAAAAAAGGGGGGGGGGGGGGGGGGGGGGGGGGGGGGGGGCGGCGCTGCACTGTAGCGAAGCGCCGAATTTCAAACTATGGAAGCTGTTGGGAAAAAAAAAAAAAAAAAAAAAAAAAAAACACGCACACACAGACCCCCCCCCCCCCCCCCCCCCCCAGCCCCCCCCCCCCCCAAAAAAAACAAAAAAAAAAAAAACCCCACAAAAAACACCGTAATCCTAAATAACAATGGCACCCCAGTGTGTCTGGCACGATAGGAAATTTCACCGAGCAGTACTGGTCCACAAAGCAATGTCCACACTCTGTACTGTTGAGTCACAAGGGACATGGATGGGAAGGAGCAGAAAAAAAAAATCAGCAACGAAAGGGTGAAGTCATGCAAGTCAGATCTGCGTGCGTTTTGCTCCACGTGTCAAAAATAGCAGGTTCAGTTTACAGCGTCTATTTTGAACACGGAAATTCCTGTCTTGCCTTCGACGGTTAGTTAGTCAGCCAAGCCAGCTAGTTTGTCTGTCAGTCAGTCACGAAACGTCGTTTATTCATTTATAGTCTGTTCACCTAAGATGATGATATTACATTGCACGAAACGCAGGCAAATAAAACCACACACTGAATCCTACAGAAGAAACACAAAAAAGACAACGACAAAAAACATTCAAACAAACAAACCCTTATTCACATGACTTTTTTTCCCCCGACACTTGACACGGAATTAGCCTTATAAAAACCCTTATTCACATAACTTTTTTTTTTTTTTCTGACACTTGACACGGAATTAGCCTTATCTCTGGCATTTAACTCTGCCTGCTTCAGAAGGCAATCCGCATTCATACCCACTTGTGTCACTTCCATCCAGTGCCGATGATGATGATGAACGACCGAAAAAGTATCTCCGTTTCCTCTCATAAGGCGACGCGTGATTGCTTTTTTTGTGTGTGTGTGTGTGTGTGTGTGTGTGTGTGTGGTGAGTTGTTGTGACGAAGAAGGTGGGGCTTGGGTGTGACAATTCAAGAATTTGTATTCTGAGATGTATTATCATTATTTGTGTAGTGCGGTGCATGTGACAGAGAGGAGTTTTAAGTATTTGTGATAATGGTTTTAAGTATTTGTGATAATGGGTTTTAAGTATTTGTGATAATGGTTTTGAGTATTTGTGAGATGATTGTGTGCAGGATTCAGGTATTGTGCTGTGTGATATGTTGATGAGTGCTGCGTGGTCTGTGATGATTTTGTGTGTTTGCAACATCAGTTAGATCGAGTGGTTGGTTGGGTGTCTGTGCAGAGCTGTGCGTTGAAGGTATTTTTTTGCTTGAGTGCTTTAAATGCATGTTGTATTAAATCCTCGGTTTTTACACTTTACAGCGCAAGTCAGGATGTTTTACAATGGAAAGGCGCTTCACAAATTGAATTAGATTTAATTTTATTATCATCATCATCGTCATCATCATCAGCATCATCATTATTATTATTAGTAGTAGTAGTAGTAGTAGTAGTAGTAGTAGTAGTAGTAGAAGCTTAAAGCATTTCTGTTATCTGACTTTAACAATTGTCTGCGTTCACCCATTTGTGTTAGTTTTAACCAGTTCTGAATATATCTAACGACAGAAGAGCGCTGCATGTTTATCTACTTTGCCACAGATAAGAACAATTTCTCGCCATCGGAGGGTACTGGCAGTGTCAACGGAACCCAAAACAGTGTCATATACTGGATCAACGGTTTCAACAATGACAATTAGTTTCTTACTAAACCTTTATAGCTTCATAAACTTTATAGATCTTCCCTCAATTTATATTATCAATTTTTTGCTTTGAATAATGCATCCTATATATCCTATATAATCATTAAAAAAAAACAAAAAACAAACAAACAACAACAACAACAACAACAAAAAAAGAAAAGAAAGAAACTCCACAATGTGCACAGATCTACGGATATCATAAATATGTTACATGCCCATCTTTTTCGTAATATTATTAAAAAATAAAAAAGATGACTGTCGTGCTACTTTTCTTGATATTTACAAGCACGTGAAGAAAAGAAGCTGCAGCAAGCTATTGAAAAATGAGTGTGTAACCCAGTTACCATTTCTGACGCTCACCTCACGTCTTAGTTTAACAGGAAAATGAGGATTTGCATTGTGACTGTCAACTTATAATGTAGACAAAAGAAAATAAATTGGATAACACACATCACCTTGTTTGACACCAGACGTAAAGCTGATATCTTTTGTTGAACCATCGACAGGTTGCATACTTGCACACTTGCTTTCAGACAATTGTAATTCATATTGACAAAATATGTGTGCATTATTCTACGCATTACACGTTTTTTGGTTGTTGTTGTTTGTTTTTTTTTTGTTTTTTTTTTACATGGCACATCAAATAGTTGCGCTGTCAATAGAGTCAAATGCTTTATCAAAGTCTATGAAAGCACCACAAACGCAATCAATGATTTTCTCTTTTGAGCCAGTCTGTGCTAAAATGTGGTCTTTACCAAAAACAGTTTCGCTTAAGCGAAGCTGGGGACAGAGAGAGAGAGAGAGAGAGAGAGACAGACAGACAGACAGACAGACAGACAGACAGACAGACAGACAGACAGACAGACAGACAGAAGGGGAGAGTTCTGGAACTCGAAAGAGAGGCAGAGACACAGAGAGAGAGACTGACACAGAGACAGAGACATGCAGACAGGTACAAAGACAGAAGCAGCAGAAAACAGACTGATAAGGTGTGTGTAGGTGAGAGAGAGAGAGAGAGAGAGAGAGAGAGAGAGAGAGAGTGAGAGAGAGAGAGAGAGAGTGAGAGACAGAGACAGAAAGAAAGAAAGATATTGAGAGATAACGATCGTGAAAACGGTCTTTATTCAGATGAAGGCCAAAGCCCTTTACTGATAAGGGTCACATTTAAAGAAAATGAGGAAATGAACGTGACACAAGAAATCGACATCACAAATTAACTGAGAGAGAGAGAGAGAAAGAGAGAGAGACAGACAGACAGACAGACAGACAAAGGGACAGACAGACAGAAAAAGCGAGATCTTTATCCTGCCCTCTATTCTTGGCAAAAATGAAATAGCACGGGTTGGAAGGTATGCAAAAAGAAAAAAAAAAATAGAAGAGGAGGAAGAGAAGAAGAAGACGAAGAAGAAGAAACAAGAGTTTACTGAAGTGCGCATCACGGCAATTGCATGCTTATTTCTGGTTCACTGACACAAACGGTCACACAGTCACACAAACACACACGCACACGCACACGCACACACACACACACACACACACACACACACACACACACACACACAGAGGCAAGCACACAGGCAAATAGACAGACAGTAAGGCAGACAAACAAACAGACAGACAGATAAATAGGCAGACAGACAGACTTTCTTACGGACAGACAGGCAGGCAGGCAGACAAACAGCTGAGAAAGATACACATACATACATTCATACATACATACATACAGACAGACAGACAGACAGACAGGCAGGCAGGCAGGCAGGCTGGCTGGCAGGTAGATAGGCATACAGGCAGGCAAGGAAAGAGACAGGCAGGCAGGCAGACAGACAGACAGACAGACAAAGAGACAGACAGACAGGCACACAGAGGGAGAGACAAACAGAAAGAAAATAAAACAGACAGGCAATCAGATAGACTTGTTCTTTAGAAAAAACGTTGTATTGTCCGTCGAAAGGGTGGCCAGGATGCGGGGTGGTAGAGAGGGGGACTCCCAAGCGCCATTGCTCCTGACATTGACAGCATCGCTTCAGTTCACTTCGTTGGAACCGATTTGTTAAAGAAAACACCAACAAGACTGTACTGTCGCCAAAAACGGCTCGAGGGTTTTGGTGTGTGTGTGTGTGTGTGTGTGTGTGTTTGATGGGGAAAGGGGGATGGGTGGAGTGGCGGGCGGAAAGGACACACACACACACACACACACACACACACACACACACACACACACACACAAGCTCGTACGTGCGCATGTGTGAGAAACGAGAGATAGAGCGAGAACGAGAGAGAAATCGAAATCGAAACTTTGACGTTTATAAAAAGGGAGGAGGAATTAGATGCAAGTTTGACGCTTCTGTCTGGTTGTAATAAACACGTATTTAGTTTTCTGTGGTTGGAAACTCGTGTGGTTCAGTTCGGACCAATCAGTTAATTGATTAATACTTACCTGCAACGTTCTGGAAACTGCAGAGAGTTTAGAATTGTTAACGAGTAAAGTCGTATCGTCAGCAAACAGTTCACACAATGCAGTGATAAATAAAGGTAAATCACTTATATGAATGGAAAACAATATCGGTCCCAACACAGAACCGTGAGGAACACCATATTGAATAGGTAAGAGAGTATATTCTTTTCCATTAATTATCACTAGTTGTTTCCTATCGGATAAAAATGAGCGCAAGAGATCTAATGTATTGTTTGATAAGCCATAAATGCTCTAAGTTTTTTTTTTTAAGAAGAAGTGCATGATCAATCACATCAAAGGCTTTTGCGAAGTCTATAGATAGAACTCCAGTAAAGCTATTATTATTATTTGTACATAGTCAGCCACTTGTCAGCTAAGGATGTTAGTGCAGTGTGG
>NC_134877.1:29397732-29400232 GCF_041734735.1 Babylonia areolata | reverse complement strand
AGGACACAAGGAAGAGGATGACTTCCTGCCCACTATTCCTAGGACACAAGGAAGAGGACTTCCTGCCCACTGTTCCTAGAACACAAGGAAGATGGCGTCATCTCCATTTTTTTCTATTTCAATTCTTTGCCATTCTCTTTTTCCATCTTTATTTATTTTTGCTTCCTCTTTGCCTTCGTCTTTGTTTCCCTACTGTCTTTCTCTCTCTCTTTCTTTCTGTCTTTTTTTCATTTTCTGCTATGAGGCGTTTGGCATTGAAAGTTTGCTCGTGCGCACACACACACACACACACACACACACACACACACACACACACACACACACATTTCTGGAGAAAGCAGAAAAAACGAAATAAAGCTAAGTTAACATACTACAATAATGTTTCAAAAGAATACAGACTTGAACCATATTTGATCTATTCAAAAAAAAAAAAAAAAAAAAAAAAAAAGAAACGAAAAAAAAAACAACTGAGCACAGAACTGCCATGTGCAGACTTGGCATAAGCGCACATGATCTCCAAATAGAAAGAGGCAGATACACGCGCACATAATTTAAACATGCAAGAAAATGCAAAACATGTGGTGTATTAGAAGATGAATATCATTTTCTAGACAAACGTATTAGATACTAACGAAAAGTTTTCTTAACAGATTTATATCGGAATTCACAAATCAGTTTTTAATGATATTGATACAGTGAGTCAGTGGTATAATTACGACCCCGTACAACCCCGACTGGCAAAATTCATATATGAACGTTTCAAAAACACATCACATTTTAATTAGAACACCTTACTTTTAGTTTAGTTGTGGGTTTTTTGTTTCTTTGTTTGTTTGTTTGTCACGTTTTGTTGTTGTATTTTACCCTTTATTGTTGTGTCTATAAACCTTTCATTTACGGTTTCCATGTCAAATAAATATGTATGATTCTGATTCTGATGATTCACACACACACACACACACACACACACACACACACACACACACACACACACACACACACACACACGTCGCGCGCATACATATGCATAAACAAGTGACACATATTCAACATACCCCCCCACCACCACCACCCCCACCCCCACACACGCTGGTGGTAGATGAATAGATAAACTAGACAGGTGAATAAACAGACAGATAAATAGATAGATAGATAGGTAGATAGATAGACAGACAGACACACACACACACTCTCTCTCTTTCTTTCTCTCTCTCTCACACACACACACACACACACACACACACACACACACACACACACACACACACACACACACACACACACACACACACACACACACACACACACACACACTCACTCACCAACAGGGAACTCCATGTCAGTCTTCTTGAAGAACGAGACAGAGAACTCTCTCCCAGTCGCAGTCACGTCAGCTGTTGACGACAGTAAAGAGAAAGTGACAATCTTCAGTCCACACTCAATCACGGCCGACGACTCTCACTCAGTGACTGCGGCGGAAGTCTAGCGATCCATAAAAGAAAATCCCGGACAGTGGCAATGGAGTCAGATACCTACTACAATCCCTAACACGGACAAACGGCCAGGAGACTCATCTCACGCGACAGGCACAAGTTCAACACACTAAACTCATCAATATCTCGGCCAAATTGAAAACAACAGCAACAACAACAACAACAACAAACACGTTTCGATGTTTGGTGGCCGGTCTCGAAATACTTGACACTGTTCAACGTCTAACTCACGGCTGAATTTTTAGCCAATAATTCACAATTTTTTGTCAGGGGTCTGAATTCAGTGAATTTTGAATTTTACATATTTTTGTCCTGCACTGAAGACGTAACTAAGGGTATAGATTTATCTCTTTATCTTGATGCTAACACATTTTCAGCTCCTCTCGCAGTGAAAACTGGTGCACTAACTCGACTGGGTCGAAACTGTTACAGAAACAAAGTTTTGATTAGTCTATAACTGACGTAACACATTTGTAACTTCTCCCATGAAAACTGGTGCGGCAGTCGAAACTGTTACAGAAACAAAGCTTTGATTAATCTAGAATGCAAAACATTAACATATCTCCTTCGCAAAAAAAAAAAAAAAAAAAAAAAAATTGCCGGTCAACAAGAGTGTTTCAGAAACCAGGTTAACGGGCGCAATAGCCGAGTGGTTAAAGCGTTGGACTGTCAATCTGAGGGTCCCGGGTTCGAATCTCGGTGACGGCGCCTGGTGGGTAAAGGGCGGGAGACTTTTACGATCTCCCAGGTCAACATATGTGCAGACCTGCTAGTGTCTGAACCCCCTTCGTGTGTATATGCAAGCAGAAGATCAAATACGCACGTTAAAGATCCTGTAATCCATGTCAGCGTTCGGTGGGTTATGGAAACAAGAACATACCCAGCATGCACACCCCCGAAAACGGAGTATGCCTGCCTACATGGCGGGGTAAAAACGGTCATACACGTAAAAGCCCACTCGTGTACATACGAGTGAACGCAGAAGAAGAAGAAGAAGAAACCAGGTT
>NC_134877.1:29380232-29385232 GCF_041734735.1 Babylonia areolata | reverse complement strand
CTTTTCAACGTTTACTGTAAGGTTCAGAGTCTCGGCAGTATTACTAAGTACATTTAACTGACACTGAAGACCTACTACTGTATCAGAAAACAGAATAACATCATCTGCAAAAAGAAGAATGAGGATTTGAATAATATCAGGAGAAAGTGTTATACCATGTCTACCTTATTGCATGACTTCATCAGCTAGTTCATTTATTAGGAACAAAAATAAAATTGGACTGCAATTGTCACCTTGCTTTAAGCCTCTCGGGCACAGAAACGGTTCAGTCATATCGTTATTCACTCGCACTCTCGCTTTCACAACCGCATACATACTCTTTATCGCTCTGTACATTTTCCCATGAATACCGTTTTTTCGTAACACTAGCCAGAGATGATTCCTATCAACGAAATCAAATGCCTTTTTGAAATCAATAAAGGCGGCATATAATTTAGAATGGCTCGACAGTTGCTTTTGTACTAAGGCAAGTAATGTAAAAATGTGGTCAACAGTACTGTAACCTTTTCGAAACCCCGCTTGTGACTCATTCAATACAGAATTTTCTTCAACCCATGCAGTTAGGCGCTTGTTTAGAATGAAAGTATATAATTTACCAGATACGTTAAGCAAAGATATCCCTCTGTAATTGTCCGGATAATTAGTATCACCTTTCTTATGTAGTGGGTGTATAACTGCTTCAGACCAAGTCATTGGGAATGTTCCAGAGTCGAATAATTTATTGAATAATTGTGTAAAAAATGTTACTACAATTGGTGAAGCATACTTATAAAATTCGCCACTAATCCCATCAGGACCGGCAGCTTTTCCTAATTTCAGAGCTTTTATTGCTCCAATAACTTCTGTTTCGGTTATGGTGGCATCTAAAATACTGTTATACATGCTAGAACTTTGCAAAGTTTCGTCAAAATCAGCTTCGTTTGTTGTGTTTTCGACATTAATCACTATATCATCCTCCAATACGTCACATCCAAATACTGACTTAAAATGTCTAAACCATTCATCGCTTGAAATACGACTAGGTAGTGTTCTACTATATGTTGCAGATTTGATCGTACCCCAGAACTTTTTCTGATCTTTTCCACAACTCTCTAGAATTTCTAGAATGTGCTTTTTATAATCTGAGCTTTTCTTTTTCAGGAGCTTTTTATACTCTCTTCGTTCAATTGTATATACTGTTCTAAGTAAATCATTTTCATCTTTATTTTCAACTTTACAAGCTGCATGTTTCTTTAAAGCCTGGCGTACCTTTGCCCTGGTTTTTCTACATTCTTCGTCAAACCACGGACTGTTCTTTACCATACCAGTTTTAAAGTTTCTTTTCATGCACTTACCAGCAAGAAAAATACCTTTATTAAATGTTATTAAAGCTGCCTCAATGTCAGAAAAAATTAAATTGGTGGCTGTGTTGAAGAAATCTAAAACTTCAGGGGATGCAAGTGCATCAGTATATTCGTCAGTTTTATCTTGGTTCCAGATGTATTTTTGGATTACAGTTTTTCCTAATGTATTTATATGTTGTGCTTGTATCTGATTGATTTTGAGAAACATTTCTACAGGCATGTGTTTTGATTCTATCTTATGGATTACTTGTAGTCTTAATGCACTTTCAATGAAACATTTAGATACCAAAAAATAGTCAATAACGCTAGCCCCATTATGCGCAATGTAAGTAAATTCACCAGACTCATCCCCTGGCAAAAAGCCATTCAAAATTAATAACGAGAACTGTTCACAAACATTCAAAAGATAACGTCCAAAACCATTAACAACACTGTCTTTTGAGTGACGTAAGTACTCCTCTGGTTCTTCGTCGTCCATCATCAAAGTGTCCGGCAGCAAGGCGTCTCTGCTATTTCTGGTTCCTGTCCTCGCATTCAGATCACCAAACACAATTATTGGGACCTCTCCGTGTTCATCAAATATATCTAAAATACAGTACTCTAACATGTAAACCCCATTATCAATTTCTGATTCCGAATAATAAATGCTGTCTGACGGAGGTAAATACAGTCCTATCAGCATACAATCTGATGATAAACCTGTCAACTCGCCAGAAATCTTTAGTACAATGCAGTTATCGTATTCTACATGAATGTGTTTGACACAAGAAACAAACGACTGCCGTATTAGTAAGGCTACACCGCCGGACAGACGTGAGGTTGTAGCGTCAGATAATCTGATACCTGGTGAAATGAATGTTTTATATGATGGAAAAAGATCTGATGGAAAATTAGATGAAAACGTTTCTGTCAATAAAATGATATCATACTTGGACAAAAATAGTCTTATTTCTGGTTGATGAATGTTAGCAACACCCTCAATGTTATATGTTAGGAATGAAATACGCCCTAAACATGTATGTTCGGAATCAACAGGACAGTTTTCCATGGGACCAATGACACGGGCAGGGCCGTATCCCTATCCTGAGGACTGTTCTTGTGGACCTGGGGGTCGTGACGCACTCACACCGATGCGCGGAAAGCTGTCCGTCACCTGGGCCTGTCTGGATCTTGTTCTGCTCCGGGTTTCACATCCTCGGTGTCTGGGGGTCTCGCTTATCAATGAGCAGTCCTGTTCTGTGGATCCTATATCTAGCTGGCCTTCAGCTGCTTTACCACTTTCATGGATATTCGCTCGTGAGAGAACGGGGGACTGGTTTTCAATGTCTGCGTGCACTGGCTGAGTTTCCACCGGTTGCTTCACAAATGTTTGGCTGCTACCATCTTCACTACGGGGTGACATTGCTGGAGTGAGTTGCGAAGGAGATGAACAGTCTGCAACTGCACCATTACCGTCACGAGGCAGGGGGTTACTGTTGGGGTTCGCCATGTCTCTTACAGCATTCAAAGAGGCAGGGATTGTGGAGGGCATTCCAGGGTTGGGGCTGGGATGGTCACTGGGACTCTGGGAGGGGACAACACGGAGGGGCTGCCCAAAGTTATCAGCAGTGCGAGTCTGACAGCCATCATGGGCGGCAGAGACAAAGTGAGCCGCAGTACTTGTGTCACTGGTATTTTCGGGTTCATCCACAAGCCTCACACCCCACTGGTCAATCAGTTTCCTCGTTCTCTGCTGAGGTGGACGCCGAGGTCGAGGGCTGGCTGGGGGAGGTGGTACGTGCACCACATTGGAAGACAGAAAATCGTTTCTGTCTGTGTCATCCACAGTACGCTGTGTCTGGTCGGTGTGACGATCAGCAGCATGATGAGTGTCGACCTGCTGCTGGTAGGAGGGCTTTCCTCTCCAAGATGTTGTGATGCCTGTGGGAGCGGCGAGGGAGGCAGGTGGAGGATCCCTGTGCCTGTCCTCCAGCCGTTTCCGACCTGGGAGTGTTGGGAAGGCGTGCATGTCAAACATCGAGGGAGGGTTACCGTTCGTGACATTTTGTTCCATTGTTTCATGGTTTTGAGGAAAGCAGTGAGGTGGGATTTCACGGGGAGAACTGTTGTTTGCAGCATCCCGTCGTTCGTCTGCTGTCGTCTGCGTGAGGTCATCAGGAGTTGAGTTCCTGGTCATATGTCTACCAGGACGTACATGTGTGGGTCTTTCTCTGTGGTTTCTGTGGAGATTGTGTCGATGGGGTGATCGGTTGTTGTTGTTGTACTTGTTGTAGTACAGCCGACCTTTCCAGAAGTACGCCTTCTTCCCAGCTTCTCTTTCCTCCCTAAGAATTTGATTCTGGCGTTGAGTCAGATCGGAAGCAACCCTGACATTCAGCGTGTTTGCCATCTCTCGTCTGCTTTCGTTGGATTGTAAGATGGACAACTTGTCGCACCAGCGATGTAAGCGAGCGATGATGGGGCGGGGACGATTGCTGTCCTGGCTCTTCGGTCCAGTGCGATGGGCACGCTCCACGTCGTCTTCTGTCCAGCGTTTCTTGTCTGGGTAGAAGCGGTTCAGCAACTGCACCACCAAACTGACACACTGATTATTGTCCTCCTCGAAGCTTTCGGGCACATTGAAGAACCGTATGTTGTTGCGCCTCGAGAACGATTCTAATTTGTCCATTTGGATGTCCATTTTCTTGCTCACATCGAGGAAGTAGTCCTTCCACTGGCGCAGGTTGCCACATTCTTGCTCCAAAATGTGGTGTTTGTTTGCAACAGTTCCCATGTCGTGTTTCAGTTGGTGATTCTGCTCTTGAAGGGAATGACACCACGATTGCAGTTTGTGCACCGTTTCAGCTAAAGATAGTGCAGCAGGGCAGGAGCTTGAGTTGTGAGGAAAACTGTCGACTTGGTGAGGATAGCCTGCTAGAGACAGCATTCTTCTCTGCACTGAAGAGCTTGGGTCAAGGGTTTGAGCACTGCTACACCAACCATGCGTTGAAGTTCTTGGATCACCATGAAGATGATCAGGATTTTGATTGTAGTCAATGTGTTGCTCAAGCTGGTATCTCTGATCGTTCTGCCAAGTTGGTCCAGGGTTTGCTTCCACATCCCCACAAGCCAGCAGCAGCCAGGTGATGAAGACTGCCGACACACTTGCAAAGCAGCAACTGAGATGTACAGTGTTATACCTCAACTTTATGATATGACGTGTCGGATTGCTGAATGTCAAAGTCACAAGATTGTGGAACCTGATGACTACAGCCCACATGACAAAACATCGTCTGACGTGAGAAACAGCATCTTCCAGTGAGGGAGAGAGACCGTAGATGTTTTTACGATGTTCACTGAACACATCAACACAGGTGCTTGCCGTTTGATTTTCATTTAAGGCACATGTAACGCAGAACAGCGTACAGAGTAACACCGTGCGGGTAAAGGTTAACGGCCATGAAAGTTTAATGCCATGTGCCTGTTTCATGTTCACGAATCTTGCCCTTCCACTTTGGGGCAAAAATATTTCATGTAGTGCGTGCATGACGCACAGTTCACGTGCACACTGGTTAGTAAAGTCGGTTTAGCATCTGAATTAACTTCACATGAACTTTGTCCTTCTTTGTCAAGTGTTAATTTTCAAAAGTAATTATACGGTTCACCAGGAGCAATCTT
>NC_134877.1:29375232-29377732 GCF_041734735.1 Babylonia areolata | reverse complement strand
AGGAGAAGAGAGGACTGGCCGTACTGAGTGAGTTAAAGTGTTAGACCGGTTTTAGTCTGAGGGTTCCGGGTTCGAATCTCGGTAACCGGGCGCCTGGTGGGTAAAGAGTAGAGATTTGTTTCCGATCTCCCAGGTCAACATAATTATGTGCAAGACTTGCCAGTGCCTGAACCCCCTTCGTGTGTATACACACGCAGAAGATCAAATACGCACGTTAAAGATCCTGTAATCCATGTCAGTGTTTGGGTTATGGAAACAAACACATACCCAGCATGCACACCCCCGAAAACGGAGTATGGCTGCCTACATGGCGGGGTAAATAAACAAAACGGTCATACACGTAAAATGTTAAATGTTACATGTTTGTCTGAGTGCGTATGTGTGCGTGCCTGAAATCTGACTGAATGACACAGGAAACGAATGAAGATCGCCCAATGGCAGCCGTCAGTCGGCTCTACCCAGGTAGGCAGACTGTCGTGTAAATTACTCCGTGTTTGTAAAGCGATTAGAGCTTGATCTCCGACCGAGGATAGGCGCTATATAACTTGAGTATCCATATCAATCAATCAATCAATCAAAAAGGTTAAAAGCGACGGAACTGAGGTGACGGAGGATTGGCTTTCCGGCCTTCCTACGACCAGCCCTGAACACAGTGGATCTGAATTCACTGCCCTACTGGCCGTGAAAGATTATGAGGTCTTTAATTTCAACGTTTTAACACCTCTGGTCATCACACACTGTTCACTTGAACTCACTCAGTACGGCCAGTCCTCTCTTCTCCTCTACACAGACCCCTCGGATGTCCAGTGGGTATCTGAATGACCCAACCTTTAGCTTCCGTCGTCAGAATTGTGGTATTCTTTGTCAACATTCACCTCTTCAGTATAAGAGCCTTCCGCTTGCAATTTTTGATGATGGTAACTGGGGTGAAACGCTGTTAACGTCGTCTCTTTCGCCGTTCGTATGGAGAGAGTTAAAACAAATGCAATAACGAAGGAAGTCTGAGACAGTGTATATGTATCATATATCTGACAAGCACATCAGTCGTGAGTTTTATTTTCGTATTCCGAAATTAGCTGGTATCATTGTGTAGTTTGAGTGTTATGCAGTATAATGCAGACCAGTGCATTTGTTTAACTCACTCAGTACGGCCAGTCCTCTCTTCTCCTCTGCACAGACCCCTCGGATCCTCGGATGTCCAGTGTGTGTCTGAATGACCCAACCTTTAGCTTCCGTCGTCAGAATTGTGGTATTCTTTGTCAACATTCACCTCTTCAGTATAAGAGCCTTCCGCTTGCAATATTTTGATGATGGTAACTGGGGTGAAACGCTGTTAACGTCGTCTCTTTCGCCGTTCGTATGGAGAGAGTTAAAACAAATGCAATAACGAAGGAAGTCTGAGACAGGGTATATGTATATATCTGACAAGCACATCGTGAGTTTTATTTTCGTATTCCGAAATTAGCTGGTATCATTGTGTAGTTTGAGTGTTACGCAGTATAATGCAGACCAGTGCATTTGTTTAATTATAGCTCAGCCATCAGCGAGCCTGCAGCGGACGTGGACAGCCCTCATCCGAAGTCTTCGTTTGCGGAACTACAGCCAAGCCATGGAATGAATGAATGATAGCATGGCATAGCATAACATAGCAGTAGCACGATATGGTATGGCACTGCATAGCGTACACAGGTAGAGTGCAGCCGAGTGCAGTGGAGTACAGTGTGGTGTAGCGTATCATAACATAGCATAGCATAGCATAGCATAGCATAACGCCATCAGTAAAGAGCCTGTCGGTACTGAAATGAAGCAAGTAGTGTTAGAGACCCTCCATCTCTCTCTCCCTGGTGTGTGTGTGTGTGCGCGCGCGCGCGCGTGCGTGCGTGCGTGCGTGGGTGCGTGTGCATGTGTTTGTGTGTGTTGTCTTGTCTTGTCATGTCTATAATCCTGTACAGAACAACAATCCACAATGGGGTCAATGCGTATGTGTGTGTGTTCTTGTGCATATACAGCGCGCGCGCGCGTGTGTGTGTGTGAAATGAATGTATGTGTATGTGCCGTGCAATTGAAGACGACTTAATTAACGTAGACGACTTATTCAAGGCGCGTGTGTGTTTAGACAGCCGTGACACGTTAAACGGCAATCCGCGCACCCACCAAACCAGAAATCAAACATCTTTGATACGCCGACACACCACTCTTATTACCCGACAACTAACAATTCCCACGTTCCCACATTCCTGAAATGCCACCCCTCCCCCCCCACTTCCACACACCACGTAGTGACGCTCCCATCCACCCACACACCAAGGTTCCCCCCCTCTCTCTCTTTCCGTCATCCTCTCCTCCCCCCCCCCTCTTTCTCACCCTCTCCCCCCTCTCTCTTTCCCTCTCCCCCTCTCTCGCTCCCTCTCTCACTCCCTCTCTCTCCCTCTCCCCTCTCTCTTTCCCTCTCTACCCTCTCTCTCTCCCTCCCTCTCTCTCTCTCCCCTCTCTCTTTCCC
>NC_134877.1:29352732-29372732 GCF_041734735.1 Babylonia areolata | reverse complement strand
TCAGGTGCTGTCATATTTTACCGGAAATATGTTTTGTTTGTCGCGGCATCTATCATGACAGGGGCTGTTGGCCTAAGTCATTAAAATCATTCAGTGTTCAGCCTCTCCCCTCTCTCTCTCCCCTCTCTCTCTCCCTCTCTCTCTCCCGTCTCTCTCTCCCCTCCTCTTCGTCTTAGTCTCTCCATTCCCTGATAATCATTTAGACAGATAACCACATTATTTTTTTCCTAAACGCCATTACAACGGGTCTTCTCCACTTTTTTTGTGAACTCCCAGTCTGTCAGTCTTATTATTGCAACGAGATATTCCAGCATCTGTTACTAACACTGCAACCAAAACGCTGTTGTCGTCTCAAGCAAAAGAAAAACAACAAACACAACAAAAACATCATAGCCGAAGAGAAGGATAAACAGTAGCTTAGGGCGAGCTAGGTTGGAGTTTTGTGTGTGTGTGTGTGTGTGTGTGTGTGTGTGTGTGTGTGTGTTCGTTCGTGCGTGCGTGCGTGTGTGTGTGTGTGTGTGTGTGTGTGTGTGTGTGTGTGCTCGTTCGTGCGTGTGTGTGTGTGTGTGTGTGTGTGTGTGTTCGTTCGTGCGTGCGTGCGTGTGTGTGTGTGTGTGTGTGTGTGTGTGTGTGTGTGTGTGTGTGTGTGTGTGTGTGTTCGTTCGTGCGTGTGTGTGTGTGTGTGTGTGTTCGTTCGTGCGTGCGTGTGTGTGTATGTGTGTGTTCGTTCGTGCGTGTGTGTGTATGTGTGTGTGTGTGTGTGTGTGTGTGTGTGTATGTGTGTGTGTGTGTGTGAGATATGATTACATGGGGTTTGTGTGTGTGGGTCCAAGACCGTGAAGGGCTAAAAAGGGGCAGTTATGCAAACCGGTTAGTCTGAAGACTCAGTCTCGCTGCCTCTTATCTCCTCTAGTCAAGTGTTGTTTCCTGTAAACAGACGTGGGAAGGAGGGAAGGGAAAGGAGGAAGGGATGGAGGGGGCCGGGGGGGGGGGGGAGAGGGGCGGGGGGTAAGGAAGGAAGCGATGAACAAGCAAACTTGACAATGATTACATTCCACAACACAAATATCTTCTTTTTTTTTCTGTGTGCGTTTCTTTGTCTCTGCCTCCCACCCCCCGTTAGATTTGTGTGCGTACGCGCGATTTTTTCCCCTTTATCATTTGCTATCTAGGCCTGTAGACTATACTTGTAAGATAGTTAACAAGTCCGCAATTAAATATTATAACGAATAAGATCACACTGATAAACAAAATAAAATGATATCATGAAATATGATATGATAGAATAGATATAATGAAGTAAAACAAAACAAAAACAAAATGAACACACACACACACACACACACACACACACACACACACACACACACACACACACACACACACACACACACACATATATATATATATATATATATATATATATATATATAGAGAGAGAGAGAGAGAGAGAGAGAGAGAACACAGTAATACATTTACAATTCTAGAATACTCAGTCAAACGTTTTCTCATTTGGGTTTCATGAAACTTCTCACATCAAGTCACAACAGTTCTTTAATCAGTTAACATGCCTTCTTTATGTAATATCACCAACGTTATCCTTTCGGCTTTACTGACTTTTATCACACCCTTATTCCATACATAGCGCCACTCCCACCCACCCACCCACCCACCCGCCACACACTAAACCCCAAATATTGTATAACTTTTGCCACAACAGATCTGTGTGTGTGTGTGTGTGTGTGTGTGTGTGTGTGTGTGTGTGTGAAAATCGGGGGATAGTGTATCGCCTCAGTACAGCGCCACCCATTTTTCTTCTGTCTTTTCCGCTGTGCACAAGTAGCATTTGTTCTAGCATCAAAGTCGGCCATACCTTTCAGCTGCCATGGGTTCTTTTACTTGCGCTAAGTGCTTGCTGCCACATATTGTATATCGATTCTCATAAGGAAGACTAGCAGCCAGACCACCACATAAGTTCTAGTTGATTGGAGGGGGTAGGGAAGGGAGGAGGCAGGCGGTGGAGAAGTGGGGGTAAAAATCCCGATTGTATATAGGACTGGAACACTTGAACATTCGCTTTCTGGTTGGGCGCTTTACCACTGGGCCACCGCTACAAGTATCACCCCTCCCCCCCCCCCCCAACCCTCACACACACACATACACTAACACACACACCGGCACACACACACACATACACACGCACATACATACACTGACACGTGCGCGCGCACACACACACATACACGCACACATACATACACACGCACACACACACACGCACACACACATACACATAAACACTGACAGACACACGCGCACATACACACACTAACACACCCACGCGCACACACACACACACACACACACACACACACACACACACACATTCACACACACACACACACACACACACATTGAAACACACACACACACACACACACACACACACACACATTGAAACACACACACACACACACACACACACACATTCTCCCTATGTCTCTCTCTGTCTCTTCATTCTCTCTCTCTCTCTCTCGAAACCGCAAATATTTCTTTATTTTGCTGCATCTGATACTATCGTAATGGAGCAAGGCATGCACACTAGAAAAGCAAAAGACAGAGTTTATCACTTTGCTCAGTCATCAGGCCGCCCCCTTCGCCCTCCCCCCCCCCCCCACCCCCACCCCCCCCCCCCCCCCCCCCACCCCTTCTTCTTCTTCTTTTCCTTTTTTTTTTGTCTGTGTATATGTGTTTCTTTGTCTCTGCCCCTCCCCCCTATCTGTCCCCCCTAACCCCCCCCCCCCCACCCCCCCTCACCCTTCTCTCGGAAGCTGTTTGTTGTTCTCGGTTCCAGCTGAACTGCTGTATCATTTTTCCGGCAGAAGACGATGCTTCTACACACCAGCAGTTCCTCTCCATCTATGTGACTCACTTCCCAACTCCACCCCTTCACGAAACAACAAAACTCCACCCCACCTCTTCACTTCACAAAACAACAAAACCCCACCCTACCCCTTCACAAGACAACAAAACCCCTCCCCCACCAAAAAAACAAAAACAAAATCAACAACAACAACAACCCCCCCCCCTCCCCCCCCCCCCTCCCCGTCCCCACCTGAAACGCAAGAGACTGGAGTTCAGCCAGGGAATAATATAAGGGAAGGGGTGTGGATCGTTACTGGGGGTAGACTGCTGTCAAACGACACTTGTGTTTGTTCATTTGGACTGCCGGAAACTTGCAGGAATCGTCACTTAACACTGAGACTAGCTTCGGGGAAGTATTTGGGAGGTGTGCGGCAGTGTGCTATTCTTCTTCTTCTTCTTCTTCTTCTTCTTCTTCTTATTTCTTTCTTTCTTTCTGAGAGGTACGTAGAGTAGGGTGCGAGGAGTGTTTGTGGGGTTTTTTTGGGTTTTTTTATTGCTGATTTTTTTTCCCCCCTTGGCGATTGTTGTTGCAAGGGTTTACATTGTGGGAGAGGCGGAAGGCGGAAGGTTACCCTTCTGCAGTCTGCTCTGCAGGGGTGTCACATAAGGCGGAGTGATACCGCAGGCACCGCCCTGCGTCCTCCCCCCTCCCTCACGCTCCACCCCCCGGTCAAGTTTCAACAGCGTGTGTTTATCAACATGGGCATATCCGATGTCACCATCAGCGATTAGCAGAATGCGAAAATAGACTGACGGCGAGAAACAACCGTCAGACTGAGTAGGGGCGATTTTTTTTGTGTGTGTGTCAAGATAATCGTGGGTATTTCCACTGACATGTGGGCCACTATAACTACGAGCAAACTGACGAGCATGTGAGCGCGCGCACGTACACACACACACACACACACACACACACACACACACGCACGCACACACACACACACACACACACACACACACACACACACACGCACGCACGCACACACACACACACACACACACACACACACACACACACACACACACACGAACTCTCTTTCCACTCACCCCCACCCACCCCCGCTTCTCAACACTCCCACACTCCCACACCTACCCCTCTCCTCCCCAACGAAACACACACACACACACACACACACACACACACACACACACACACACGTCAAGTCTCCTTCACCAGAGATTGCCCCACAGGGCTATCAATTCATTGCAGGATGTGCGGAACTTTATTTGTTGTTGCTGTTTGTTTTTTAGGGGATGTTGAGGTGAAGAGGTACGAGAGAGAGAGAGAGAGAGAGAGAGACAGAGAGAGACAGAGACAGAGAGAGACAAACAGAGAGACAGACAGAGAGACAAAGAACGAACGAACGAACGAACGAAATTGTTTTAATGAACTTTGGCCACGGACCACAATTCAAAACCAGGCGACTGGGGGTGGGCATGGGAAGGGGTATTATAACACTTGAATAGATGACACAATATCATAATGTTCATGGACTTGACATTAATTCTACTTAATTAGGTCTGAGTATATGATTTCTCCTTTTGATCGCATGGAAAATAAATTTTGATACATGACAATTTCTCTGCTTGTTGTTTGATCGGAGAAGTGAACTAAGAGACATGTTTAAACAGCCTTAAAGAAATTTTGTCCGTAAATCAATATATACAGAACAAACAAACAACAAATGGTATTCATCTTCTAGTTCACCTTGGCAAAAAGGACAATGTTTTAAAACATCATTTTCAGTGTACCTATTAACATTGTTATTTAAAGGAAGCACATTAAATCTGGCCCGAGACAACGCCACTCTGAAACAATATTCATCAGTATTTGTTATGTATTTTTCTTTTTCAAATATAACTTTGAATGGTCTGTAGCATGAATATCTGTCTCTATCACTAATAGTACCCGACCATTCTTGAATGAAGATATTTATAAGTCTTTGCTTGAAAGTAATAAGAAATCCTTTCACATCACCAACACCTTGTTGCAACCACACAAAATTAAAACCTGTTGTACATAATATTTCTCTAACTTGAGAAGCCCAACACTGTTTTTCATTTAAATCTAATCCAAGCAACATCTGATAAGCCATGTATGGCAGAGAGAGTGTTTGTGTGTGTGTGTGTGTGTGTGTGTGTGTGTTTGTGTGCGTGCGTGCGTGCGTGTGTGTGTGTGTGTTTGTGTGCGTGCGTGCGTGAGTGTGTGTGTGTGTGTGTGTGTGTGTGTGTGTGTGTGTGTGTGTGTGTGCGCGCGCGCGCGCGCGTGTGTGTGTGTGTTGGAATTCCAGATTCCCTCACGGGTCTGACCATGCGCATTTTCTGCACCCCTCCTACCTCATCTACACTCCTGCAGCCAGTTGCATTGCTCGGACGGAAGAGCCTAGTATGGTCGTAACCCGCTACTAACTGTGTGTAGTATGGAACTGACCAATGCCGTAGTTCGGTCCACGTAGGCATTTAGTCACGTGTAACTGTCAAAAAGTTAGAACCAAGCAATGCAACTGGCTCCTGAAGTATCACATGCTTAAAAATAGATATGTAAAAAAGAACATTTTTTTAAAGAATAGTCCAGCATCCCTTTTTTTCTTCCCCTTATCCGCCGGCGAAGACCCTTTTCTCTCAATACAAGATACGGCTCGTGAGTATATCCCACTATGACCTTTGCGAAGTGTCTTCATACACATCGAATAAGACAATCGCTATTCCAAGTTATTATTATCATATTTATGTAGCGCTGAATCTTGTGCAGAGACAAATCAAAGCCCTTTTGCACCAGTCATTCACACGCATGCATAACTCTAAAACTGAAGAAACTGAATACAAGGAAGAGGCAGGGAAGTGAGTCTATTTTGGGAAGAGGTGGGTTTTAAGACCAGACTTGAAAGAGCTGAGTGCGGAAACCTGACGAAGAGAAAGAGGAAGTTCATTCCAATTGTAAGATCCAGAGACAGAGAAAGAACGGAGGCCAACAGTCGAGTGTTTGAATCTGGGTATGCGTAAACAGAGTGGATCCGAAGCCGATCGTAGAGAGCGAGATGGAGTGTAGAGGTGAAGGTAGCCACAGAGATAGGAAGGGGCAGTTTGTGAATACATTCATAACATATTGATATGCACTAGTGTTTTCAGGTTACGGCGATACTGTGATGTTTTTGGAGCCATGCATCCCTCATTTGTTACGGTTGCTGGAATCTGTTACTCATGAGATTTAGCTTTGCTTTCAAATTTGTCATCTCGGTGAAGTTTAGATATAATCTGTTTACCTAAACCTTTTTTTTTTTCAAATCTAGCCTCAAAACATATTTGTTCAAATAATATTTTGAACGATAGCGTTAAAGACTCTTTTTAACGGCCATGTGGGGCACGAGTAAATTCATACCCACTGTGTCCAAGAATCGGCATAGGAAGGTAGGACCCTAACCTCTCCTTCCACCGTTTCTTGGAGAGCGCGCGAACTGACCCATATACGCTACACCACATCCAGAAGTAAAACAAAGCCCACAGCCGAGCGAGTAGACTGTAATGAACCAATCACGTCCATCCACCAAAATCAAACCAACACTAAAATGAGGCAACGAGAGGTGAATGAGGTCTTAGTTGGAAAACACAGAGAACAACTGGGAGAGAGAATGATGTGGGACGGGGGTGGGGTGGTGACGTTGCGTGAGGCAGAGGTAGGGTGGATGGGTGTGTGTGGAGGGGGTGAGGATGGGGGGAGGGCGGGCTAAGGGGTCAGGGGATGAAAGGCGGGAGGAAAGGATGGGAGATGGAGGGGGTACACAGGGAGGGAGGGGCAGTGGGCGGGAGGGAAAAGGTTAAAGTTGGTGACAGTTTCATTTTCTCAATAAAGAGGCGTCTCTGCGTTCGGACGAATCCATATCCGCTACACTGACATCTGCTAGGCAGATGCCTGACCAGCAGTAATTACCCAACGCGCTTTGTCAGCAGGCTTTGAGTGCAGGCAGAAATATTATTTTGTACCACAGTGGATTTTTTTTTTAACCTAAATTTGCAGCTTGTTGCCAAGGGTTCTTTTTTTTTTCCAGTGCACATTAATTTTGCGTGCTGCACAAACGGGACCTCGGTTTATCGTTTCTTCCAAAGGACAAGACGCTCAGTTTGATTTTCCAGTCAAACTCATGAGAAAGGGCGAGAGCGGGTTTCGAACCCGTGGCGGAGGTAAAATCTTACCAGGTGGGGGTGGAGGTGGGGTGGGGGGAGTTATGACCAGTTAAAGTTTACCCACGGAGTTCATCACAGGCCAGTCAACATGGAATACACTTAACGGACGCAACAGCCGTGTGGTTAAAGCGTTGGAACTTCAATCTTAAGGTCTCGGGTTCGAATCTCGGTAACGGCGCCTGGTGGGTAAAGGGTGGATATATATTTTTTTTTTCCAATCTCCAAGGTAGACATATGTGCAGACCTGCTAGTGCCTGAACCCCCTTTCGTTTGTATACGCACACAGAAGATCAAAAAAGGCAGGTTAAAGATACTGGAATCCATATCAGTGTTCGGTGGGTTATGGAGACACAAAAATACCCAGCTTGCATCAACCACGACAGAATCATCGGCAAGTCGATGTAATACAAAGAAAATGGTCGTGTAATACAAAGAAAGAAAGACCCTGGTCAGAATTTTTAGTCCGGGGTAAAAAAAAAAAAAGAAAAAAAAAAAAGAGAGGCAAGGCCTTCAAGACTCACTTGTGATAAATTAATTCCCCTAGCATTAATTACAGAGTAATTTCCCTTTTTTTTACTATCTGCACCAAAAACGTTTGCAAAATAAATAAAAAGTCCATGCTTAGCAAAAAAAAAGTTCCTGTTTGAACAAAAAATGATAATAATGTCTCCTCTTGTTGTTGTGTCAGAATAAGAGGTCAAAGTGCCAAGTTTAGAGAATACAAAAAATATATACATAACAGTAAATGCAGTTTGCATATAATTAGGCTTCTTTTTTTATTTTTTTGTGCCCATCCCAGAGGTGCAATATTGTTTTAAACAAGATGTCTGGAAAGAACTGAATTTTTTCTATTTTTATGCCAAATTTGGTGTCAACTGACAAAGTATTTGCAGAGAAAATGTCAATGTTAAAGTTTACCACGGACTCACACACACACGGACACACACACACACACACACACACACACACACACACACCACACACACACACACACAACCGAACACCGGGTTAAAACATAGACTCACTTTGTTTGCACAAGTGAGTCAAAAATCCAACGGGTAGGTACGAATAGCCTGCTACACCGGTAAAATCAACGGGTGAAGAAGGCTGGCTTCTGTGCACACAGGTCTGTCTGAAGTCTGGAACCAGTGAAAAGTTCACGCGCCGCGCCAGTAGCTTTTGACAGTGACGATTACTTCAGATAGTGATGTGAAAGACGATGAATCATGCTGCTGTTCTTTTGAACGTTTCACGATCATATTTAGATCAGTTAAAGATTCCACTCTTGGAGAGAAAAAAAAGAGAGACAAAAACACCAGTTCAATCTCGTGATATTTAAAGTGTGTAGTCCCGAAAATTTAAGCGTGCTAAGAATACGACAGCTGAAGAATTAACTCACTCGATACGGCCAGTCCTCTCTTCTCCTCTACACAGACCCCTCGGATGTCCAGTGGGTGTCTCAATGACCCAACCTTTAGCTTCCGTCGTCAGAATTGTGGTATTCTTTGTCAACATTCACCTCTTCAGTATAAGAGCCTTCCGCTTGCAGTATTTTGATGGTGGTAATTGGGGTGAAACTCTGTTAACGTCGTCTCTTTCGCCGTTCGTATGGAGAGAGTTAAACAAGCAAAAAAAAAAAGGGTGAACATCACAGGAATGATTGCCTCACTGCCATGAACTCGAGACTTATGATATGACTTTATGGCTTAAAAAAATGTTGACGCAAGAAACACACACACACACACACACACACACACACACACACACGTAGATCACACACACACACAAACAAACACACACACACTCACACACACACACACACCCACACGTAGATCACACACACACACACACACACACACACACACACACACACACACAGGGAGAGAGAGACAGACAGACAGACAGACACACAGACACATACACAGACGTTTCCTCTCTTCCCTCGCAGATAGCAAAGCCAGACAGCAAGGCAAAACGATCTGCTGGACGGGAAGCGGGATGATAAAACCATAACCAGCACATAAATAAAACCAATTATAAAGGATAGCACAGCCAGGAAGCATATATATATATATATATATATATATATATATATATATATATATATATATATATATATATATATATATATATATTATGAAAAATAGAAGAAAAAAAAGTCGTCGAGTATAATTATCCACATATGCCTGTATAAACACGCACTTACGCCACTGACGCACGCACACACACACACACACACACACACACACACACACACACACACACACACACACACACACACAGGCACACAGACACGGACACAGACATAGACACAGACAGACAGACAGACAGACAGACAGACACACACACACACACACACACACACACACACACACACACACACACACACACACACACACACACACACACACGTACGTTAAGATTCACGCGTACAAATCTAATATTACTTACAGTGAAAAAAAAGACGCAACAGTAAACAACGAACGAACGAATGCGCGCGCGCGCACACACACACACACACACACACACACACACACACACACACACATCTACACACACACACGCACGCACACGCACACACATCCATACACACACACGCTCTCACACACTCTCTCTCTCTCTCTCTCTCTCTCTTTCTCTCCTTGCTCTCTCTCTCTCTCTCTCTCTCTCTGGGGCAAATGCAAGATGGCGGCAAGACGACAGGCGTCGAGAAGTGCTGCGCAGGATTGTGGAAATTTTGAAGTTTTTGTGGACTTCCTACGCAGAATTTCTTATGAGGCGAAGTGCTAGTGTGTCAGTACAAGTTGTGGTGAAGCAAGATGTATGATTTAGGGACATGGAGGGCTAGAATTGGACATTTCTACCAACGAATTTGTGTCAACAAGGATAGGTATTCCTACGCAGCAGAGAAAGGTGAGCAGTGAATCGTCTCACGGATCACGTCTGTCGACAAGTGACATTCTGGTAACATTCTTCTCCTATGGCTTGCTTGCTTCTGTTTTGGCTAGTTTTGAGCTGAGCCTGGAATCAGTGTTTAGTCAGGATAACATGTGTTTTCCAAGAGAAGAGACTGAACTAGGAACTACTTTGTGGGACAGAGGTGTGCCAGTGACAGTGTCAGTTCAAACCCGTGCTTTTTGCACGTGGTAGCGTTTGTAACGACGGCGTGTGGGGTCAACACCGTCTTCTGCCTTTGGCGTTTGCGTCTGAGCGGTGACGTAGAGGAAAACCCCGGACCGAACAACATGGATCAAACAACACAGGATGAAAAGAAAACTGCCGGAAGCAGCTTCTGTGACAGTTAGCTCTGACGACATGGTGACGAGAATCATGCAGGCAGTCCAGCAACAACTTCAGGAACAGACCAATGTCATCAGAGCTGATCTATCTAACATAATATCAGAACTAGGTCAAGTGAAGAAAGAATGTGAGGAAATAAATCAGAGATGTGACAGATTAGAAAGAGAACAGAAAGATGCGACAGAGAGAGTAGCTTGTTTGTCAACAGATGTGTCGGATTTACATGAAGAGATGAGAGACAGAGAAGAAGAAACCAGAGAAATAAAAGTGTCAGTGAGCGATCTTAAAGAGGAAATAACATACTTAAAATCAGAAATTGACATTTTAGAACAACATTCAAGAAGAGACAACTTACGCATATTTGGTATCCCCCCCTACAAGTGAACGTGATGATTTTGACACATGTGTGATGGCAGTTGTGGACACGCTTAACAGTATCGATGGACCAAAGGCATGGACCCCTGATGATATTGTGAGGACTTATCGTGTTGGACGGGGCAGGGATGGGCAACCAAGGCCCATGATCGTTCGCTTCAGTCGTTGGAAGGACAAGATGTCTCTCCTTTCGGATAGAGACACCCGTGAAAAGCTGAAACAACAAGGGATCGGAGTGGCGAACGATCTGACCAGAGCCCAGGTGCACATGGTCGCCCAAGCAAAGAAGGACGGCAAAAGGGCGTATTTCAGGAGGGGGAAGATGGTGATCGGCCCGGCTCTTCCAGATCCTCGTACCTACGCCGATGTGACAGCGGCAGGCACTGACGGCAGAAGACAGCAACACAGCACGCGTGTGTCAGGTGACACAGGCGGTTCACGACACTTGCTGTCACCCAGCCAGGCTGGAGGCCAAGGTCAACGTGGCGGTGAGCTGAACCCGGGTTCGGTCTCCACGTGCCGGTGTGGGCGTCACACCACCCACTTCTGAGGGCAGCAAGTAGCAGGACTCCGGAGCGGCCGGCGGAGGAGGGGGTACGCCTACACATGCCCCCAGCACCCGGTCTTCATCCGAGCGGCGTGACAGGGACAGCAGTGCTGGTGAGGGGTCCCGCTGTGACGTAGCGGGTTCGCCAGCGACTCAGCAGTTGGCCAGAGGCGGTGTTGACGGTGACGGTGACGGCCGGCATTCCCTGCGTGGTACGGTGGACTCCGCGGTGAGAAGAGGGGGCGGGAATTCCCGGCATGACGTCAGGGGCACTCCCGCTGTTGCACGTGGCGGACGGCGCGGAACGGCCAGTAGACAGACTGAGCTTGACGCTCACTGGGGCAACCAGTCCAGCAAGTTATATGGCAGTGGCAGTGGCAGTGACAGACACTGGCGGGCCAGAAACAAATAGGCCAGGCTCCACCATCCTAAACATTGGACTTTTCTAAACTATAATGTGGAGAACCTTTACACAAAATTAAGTGATGTTTCGTTTATAAACTATGTCAATACATTTGATTTCGTGTGTTTTACTGAAACATTTCTGGATTCTTCCTTTGACTTCAGTTCTACTTTTCCAGGTTACCTTAAGTTTATGCTCCTGAAAAAAAAGAAAAAAAAAGTCACATCAAGGGAGGAAATCAGGGGGGAGTTTTGGTACTAATAAAAGATGCTTTGAATCATTTTGTAAAAGAAATTTCTGTAAGCTGTGCAAATACTGTAACGATCAAAGTTGTTGGAAGAGTTTTTAACGTAGATAAAGATATACTTTGAGTTGTAGCTTATATTGTTCCCGAGGGAGGCCCACTGTATAACGAAACAGATTTAAATGACGGAGTACTGATTTTGGAAGAATGTTTGTTAGAAGCTGTGCAAGTTGAAGATGTGTACGTTATTTTTGGGGGAGATTTAAATGCGAGAACAGGTTGTGAACAGTCTAGAATGGAAGAAATGGGTAATTATGTTTTTGATTTGGGATGGGAAAACAGAGATGTACATCGATCATAAGATGTTACTATAAATACTTTGGGGAAATCCCTGTTGGAATTGTGTTTTGTGTTTGAGCTTGTAATTTTAAATGGGTTTTGTAAAGGAGATCAAGACGGCGATTTTACTCTTTTTTTTTCTCCTCAAGGATGTAGTGTCATTGATTATTTTCTTGTTCCAGACTGTTTATTAGATAGTGTTAATCTATGTATTGGTGACAACTTGTTTTCATGGCATTTACCAGTTGAATTGTACTTTGAAAATGGGTTTTGTACAGGGAAAGGATTTGTACAATATCAAAAATGAGAAAAACGGATAGTGTGGTCTGAAGAGAATGTACATGTATACAAGGAATAGTTAGACAGCTATGATTTTAAGGAATGTTTGCAGAATGCTTTTGGTATGTTAACTGTTAATGTAAACAATTGTGTTGAACTTTTTTCACGGGCATTGTACGGAGCTGCTGCTTGCATGATTCGAACAGTTGGAAGAGGAAAGAAAAGAAGCAATGACTGGTTTGATGATGAGTGTGAAAGGAAGAAGAAACATGTCAAGGGCCTCCTTAAAAGTTTTCAAAGGTGTAAAACTGAACAAAATAAAAGAGAACGTAAAGAGAGTTACGTAAATGAAAGGAAGGAATATACCCTTCTGAAGAGAAAAAAAAGAAACACGAGTTTGAGGAATTAAGATTACATAGATTAAAAGCTTCAATCAAAGATTCAATTTTGTTTTGGTCAACAGAAAGATCTCTTTCGATCAGGTTACAGCACCATAGACCACATTTTCACGTTATATGCCTTAGTCCAAACATATTTATTAAAAAAATACAAAATTGTATGTTGCCTTTGTCGGTTTTCGCAAGGCGTTTGACTCTGTAAATAGAAATAACCTGTGGAATGTGCTACGTAAAAGTGGAGTAGATGGTAAACTTTATATGGCTCTTTGTGGTGTGTATGATTCAGTCTTGGTACGTGTGCGTGACAGGTGTGTGTATTCAGGTATATTTGATTGTCCTAGAGGAGTAAAGCAAGGTTGATTGTTAAGTCCATTAATGTTTTCATTTTTTATAAATGAACTGGCAGTAGAAATAACAAAAAAAGGTAAACATGGAATTCATATGATCCCTGGAGCTGTCGAAATATTTCTAATGTTATTTGCAGACGATGTGAATCTCTTGTCTAGCACGGCCATAGGACTTCAGAATCAGTTAAATGCATTAAAACAAGAAGCAGATAGATTATTTTTAGAAGTAAATCTTGAAAAAAACCAATGTAATTGTATTCAGGAAATGTGGCCACCTATCTAGACATGAAAAATGGCAATACGGTACTGATGAAATAAAAGTAACGAATATTTATAAATATCTTGGTATGTTCTTTACAACAAAACTCAGTATGACAAGCACAATAGCAGAAACATGTAGGAAGGGAAAGAAAGGGGTTATTGAAATTTTGAGGTGCTTACATAAACTAGGTTCCATGGATTCATCTATTTTCTGGAAACGTTTTGATGCTCA
This sequence comes from Babylonia areolata, assembly GCF_041734735.1. Classification (NCBI taxonomy): domain Eukaryota; kingdom Metazoa; phylum Mollusca; class Gastropoda; order Neogastropoda; family Buccinidae; genus Babylonia; species Babylonia areolata. The sequence goes on along the minus strand of NC_134877.1, from coordinate 29,358,900 downwards.
AGTCGATCCAATATTGACCTATGGTTCTGAAGTATGGGGACTTGGTGATAATAAAGATATCGAAAAAGTGCACACTTTTGCTATCAAACGTTTTCTAAAGGTACCTCTGCATGCATCGAACACTGTGTTATACGGAGAGACTGGAAGATACCCATTATATATCAGATCATATGTGAAATGTGTCAAATGTTGGTTAAAATTGATTAGTCTTCCTGCATCGAGACTTTGTAAACAAGTGTATGTTATGTTATTAAACGAACACGAGAGAGGGAAGGAAAATTGGGTATATTTGGTTAAGAAAATGTTAACAGTACATGGATTTAGAATTGTGTGGATGTGTCAGGGAGTTGGATGCGAAAAAGGATTTATTTCTGAATTCAAAGATAGACTTATAGTTTCATATAAGCAAGACTGGCATTATGAAATGGAAACAAATGAAAAATACAGTTGGTTCTATCAGTTTAAAAATGTTTTTGGAATAGCAAAATATATCACAGTTGTAACCAACAAGTGGCACAGAATCAGTTTAGCCAGGTTTATGTTGAGATCTCTTGGATTATATGCTCATAAGTATTGGTTTCAAATTAACCCATCCATACTCTCCCCTTGTCCGATGTGCGGTTTTATAAAGGAGGATGAGTTACATTTCTTGTTTCATTGCAAAGCGTACGCTGATATTCATGAAAAATGTACTGTCTTTAAAACATGTTCTGCAAAGAATGAAGATCTGTGCAGTGTACTTAACATACATCAGGAAAATTCAATCCAGTCTCTGGCAAAGTATATTGCCGAAGCATATAATTTTCGAAGAAAAAACATCACTCACTGTTGTTCTTTATGTAACTGACTTCGTAAACTGGATGGTCGAAATTATATAGATTCCTTATCAATGGATTTCAAAAATGGTATGTTTTGAATAGTCGTTCAAAAATGGTATGTTTTGAACAGTCGTTCCATCTTTTTTAGAACTATTTTGTTGTTGTTTTGATTGTACCCCCATGTCATTAGGGCTGATAAGCTGTTGACATTAAAACAGTTCTGAGTACTGAGTCTCTCTCTCTCTCTCTCTCTCTCTCTCTCTCTCTCTCTCTCTCTCTCTCTCTCTCTCTCTCGCTCGCTCGCTCGCTCGCTCTTTCTCCAGACGTTTTATTTTTCTTATTCTCTTCACCCTGGATGTTGAAGAGAATGTTTGCCTTATTCCACTTGATTCATTGATTAATTGACATGGATACTCAGTTATACAGCGCCCTTCCTCGGTCGGAGACCGAGCTCTGAGCGCTTTACAAACACGGGGTCGTTTACACAACAGTCTGCCTTCCTAGGTAGAACCAACTGACGGCTGCCACTGGGCGCTCATCATTCGTTTCCTGTGTCATTCAATCAGATTTCAGGCAAGCACACATACACACTCAGACAGACATGTAACATTTTACGTGTATGACCGTTTTAGTTTATTGTGACTCGACTGCTTCCCAAAGCGACACGAGTGTTTGTTTTTCATGCACTTTCACCACTCCCTTCTTTCTTTCTTTCTCTTTCTCTTTGTTTTATTTCTTTTTCATTCATTTTCTTCTGCCCCGGGCCTGGGTAGCGAAAAAAAGCATGTACGTCTGTTTACCTCAATACCCAGGTTAAAAAAGTGATTTCGTTTCGTGCCGTTATGACAATTTTTTTTTTGATTCTTGTTATGTTGTCGTTATGTTATGCTCTCTCTCTCTCTCTCTCTCTCTCTCTCTCTCTCTCTCTCTCTCTCTCCCTCTCTCTCTCTCCCCCCTCTCTCTCTCTCTCTCTCTCTCTCACGTACTTTCTCCTTCTCTCTCTCAGTCTCTCTCTCCCTCTCTTCCTCTCTCCCCCTCTCTGTCTCTCACTCTCCCCCCCCTCTCTCTCTTTCCCTCCCTCTCTCTCTCTCCCTCTCCCCCCCCCCTCTCTCTCTCTTTCACCTGTCACTCGAGTTCTGTCGTTTTCACTTTATGTGTCTCTCTGTCTCTGCTGCTGTCTCTCTCCCCCTCCTCCTCTATTCACCCTCCCCCTCTCCCTTTCTCCGTTCTCCCTCTCCCCCTCTCCCTTTCTCCGTTCCCCCTCTCCCCCTCTCCCTTTCTCCGTTCTCCCTCTCCCCCTCTCCCTTTCTCTTTCGCCTGCCAGACTCAACAGGGTCAATGAGTCTTGACAGGTTTACCACACACACACCCAACACCTTTCCACCCTTGTTTACACACACACACACACACACACACACACACACACACACACACACACACACACACACACACACACACACGCGCGCGCGCGCGCACACACGCACACACACAGTGCCACCCCCCTACCCCCGCCCCCAATCCTGTCCCTCCCGGCCCCCTATCCCCTACCACCGATCCCTCCCTCAAAGGTCTTTAATCACTTGTCTCTCTTGATGGTATCGCTTCTCGGGGCCTGCTTCCAGAACTGCCGGTTTAAAATGAAATCAGTGTTGCGCGTAGGCAGAAAAAAACACAACCCAAAACAACAACAACTACAAAAAAACAGTTCTTCATTTTCTTCTCGCTCCTCGTTAACGCTCTCGTTAATAGCGCACTGGCGTGTAATGGGTGGTCTTTTGGAGCTTGTGTGTGTGTGTGTGTGTTCAGTTGGAGATAAGAAAAAAGATGTGTGTTTGTGTGTGTGTTGGAGATTTAAAAAAAAGGTTTATGTGTGTGTGTTTGCATGTGTGTGCGTGTGTGTGTGTGCAGTTGGTGATCAGAAAAAAATGTGTGGGGGGGGAGGGGTTGGGGATGTGTGGGCGTGCCTGTGTGTATGTCCGTGTGTCTGTTTGTGTCTTTGTGTGTGCGTGCGTGCATGTGGGATGGGGGGCGGTTCGGGGGGGGGGGGGGGGGGGAGGGTGAGATCACCAAATGAATCTGCCCAGTTGACTAAATATTTTCTCCAACTCAAGCAGTGGACCTTTTTTTTTTTTTCCAAGGATCTTTCTTCCATACCCCAACAAGAGTCAAAGGATTACATTTATTGATTCAAGAAAGATATACAACACACAAAGAAGCTTGTGTGCACACACACACACACACACACACACACACACACACACACACACACACACACGGACACACACACGCATGTACGCACACACGCACGCACACACACACGCACAGACTTTTATAGGTGCTTTCATTCAACTCTAAAACCTCGTCAATTGACTCTCTCAGACTTTGGTCCGTTTCGCAGACCAGTTCTGAGTCTAACTCTCAGACTGTTATCAAATTCATTACGGACCAAGTATTGTTCTAATGTCAAGTGCATATGCTTTAGTGACCTGACAATTAAGATATAATTTTTGACTGTAGCTTGATGAAGCCTTATGTACACAAAACTGTGTCTTCACAAGTGACTGAGAACGTTGATGTTTTTGACTTTTTGCACTCATTATCAGTTGTTTCATTTGTTAGTTTAACGACTTCTCTTTAACGAAGTCCTTTAAGCAATTTCCTGTAATTGTATTTAGATTGTGTTTTCAAATTTCACCGTAATTTCACCATCATTTGCCCAGTTTTCGCCAACCATCCATTCATTCACATCCCCTACCCCTTTTAACCGATAATACTGAAATGTATACATAAATACTTTAACAAAATGTCTTCAATTACCGATATGTGTGACGGAATATTAAACAAAATTCCTCCTCCTCCACCACACACACACACACACACACACACACACACACGATTCTGTCATATCATTCTCAGTTGAAAGTCGACTGAAGACTGACTACTACTACTGCTGCTGCTGCTGCTGCTGCTGCCACTACGGCAATGTCCACATTTCTCCCCCTCCTGTTCTTCCCATTCAGTTTCGTTCCAAAGACGGAAGAATCGTAAATTTGTTTAAATGACATCGTGATATAGACTCTACATTTCTTCCCCTGCCAAGAGACGTGAAAAAGGGGGAAAAAAATGCAGGGTGTAAATTATAATGTTATCAATTAACCAGATTACAAGGTTTTTTTTCCCATCTTATAAACTGAAAAGTACAAGGGAAGAAGTGTGAATACTGCCACAACTACTGCTACACAACTACACACAACCAGCAGAATCTCAAGAAGCAGTCATATCATTAAGATGGTAAGCATCAGCTCAAGAGTTTGAACGACGTAGTGCGAACGTACTTTTTTCACTGCTGCCAGGTTCGAGGGGCTGGGTTTGCTTGCACTGCAGTCTCACCAGCTGTGATGTTTGCTCAGCGACCTTCTATTCCTGTGTCTGGGGACTTAGCGAAGAGGTAGGAAAATTTGGCTGGCCCGATGGAGTTGTGGCCCATGGGTAAAGTGCCCGACCAGGAGGCGGGTGTCTACTGGTTCGAGTCTCATTATACGAACCGGAATTTTTAAACACCCTATTCCTTCCACCAGACGTTGAAGGGTAGTCTGGGTACTAGTTTGTTAACTGCTGTTGTGGGTTGTTTTGTTGTTGCTGTTTTTCGGATGAGTGGAAAAACGAGGTCCCGTGTGTAGCATGCACATAGCACATGAAAAATTACCCACGGCAAAAAAAAAAAAGAAAAAAAGAAAAAGAAAAATAGAAACAAAAAAGGAAGAGCCGTCCAAATATCACATAGTGAAAAGTGACATGACAACAAAGTAAAACAACACAGCACAGCACAACACAGCATAGCACGATACAGTACAATACAGCATAGCAAAGCATGGCACAACACAGCACAGCACGATACAGCACAACACAGCATAGCAAAGCATGGCACAACACAGCACAGCACGATACAGTACAATACAGCATAGCAAAGCACAGCACAACACAGCACAGCACGATACAGTACAATACAGCATAGCAAAGCATGGCACAACACAACACAGCACAGCACAATACAGCATAGCAAAGCACAGCACAACACAGCACAGCACGATACAGTACAATACAGCATAGCAAAGCATGGCACAACACAGCACAGCACGATACAGTACAATACAGCATAGCACAACACAGCACAGCACGATACAGCACAATACAGCATAGCAAAGCATGGCACAACACAACACAGCACAACACAGCACAGCACGATACAGTACAATACAGCATAGCAAAGCATGGCACAACACAGCACAGCACGATACAGCACAATACAGCATAGCAAAGCATGGCACAACACAACACAGCACGATACAGCACAATACAGCATAGCAAAGCATGGCACAACACAACACAGCACGATACAGCACAATACAGCATAGCAAAGCATGGCACAACACAGCACAGCACAGCACGATACAGTACAATACAGCATAGCAAAGCATGGCACAACACAGCACAACACAGCACAGCACGATACAGTACAATACAGCATAGCAAAGCATGGCACAACACAACACAGCACGATACAGCACAATACAGCATAGCAAAGCATGGCACAACACAACACAGCACAGCACGATACAGTACAATACAGCATAGCAAAGCATGGCACAACACAGCACAGCACAGCACAGCACGATACAGTACAATACAGCATAGCAAAGCATGGCACAACACAGCACAGCACGATACAGTACAATACAGCATAGCAAAGCATGGCACAACACAGCACAGCACGATACAGCACAACACAGCACAGCACGATACAGCACAATACAGCATAGCAAAGCATGGCACAACACAGCACAGCACGATACAGTACAATACAGCATAGCACGATACAGTACAATACAGCACAGCACGATACAGCACAATACAGCATAGCAAAGCATGGCACAACACAGCACAGCACGATACAGTACAATACAGCATAGCTAAGCATGGCACAGCACAACACAGCACAGCACGATACAGCACAATACAACATAGCAAAGCATGGCACAACACAGCACAACTGACCAGGGCCTCAGTTTCAAGGCCTGACTAATATGTACACGTTGAGATTATGCACAGGTAACACAACAGTCCTTTTGGGACATGTGCTATCGTTTTACTGAATATGGTTATGAAATCGTTAAGTAATGAGTTCGTACACTTTGACGCCTCCTTGAAAAAACAACAACAAAACTACTACTACTACTACTACTACTACTACTACTACTACTACTACTATACCACCACTACAACAACTACAACTGATGTACAGTATTTGTTTAGTCCCCCTTTCTCTCTCTAAGAGCTCACGGCGCTTTAC
>NC_134877.1:29342732-29347732 GCF_041734735.1 Babylonia areolata | reverse complement strand
GTGTGGCGTTGTATAGAGTTGGTTGTTGTGTGCTGTGGTGGAGTGTCGTGTGTAGTGTGCTGTGGTGGAGTGTCGTGTGTAGTGTGCTGTGGTGGAGTGTCGTGTGTAGTGTGCTGTGGTGGACTGTCGTGTGTAGTGTGCTGTGGTGGAGTGTCGTGTGTAGTGTGCTGTGGTGGACTGTCGTGTGTAGTGTGCTGTGGTGGAGTGTCGTGTGTAGTGTGCTGTGGTGGACTGTCGTGTGTAGTGTGCTGTGGTGGAGTGTCGTGTGTAGTGTGCTGTGGTGGAGTGTCGTGTGTAGTGTGCTGTGGTGGAGTGTCGTGTGTAGTGTGCTGTGGTGGACTGTCGTGTGTAGTGTGCTGTGGTGGACTGTCGTGTGTAGTGTGCTGTGGTGGAGTGTCGTGTGTAGTGTGCTGTGGTGGAGTGTCGTGTGTAGTGTGCTGTGGTGGAGTGTCGTGTGTAGTGTGCTGTGGTGGACTGTCGTGTGTAGTGTGCTGTGGTGGAGTGTCGTTGTGTAGTGTGCTGTGGTGGAGTGTCGTTGTGTAGTGTGCTGTGGTGGAGTGTCGTGTGTAGTGTGCTGTGGTGGAGTGTCGTTGTGTAGTGTGCTGTGGTGGAGTGTCGTGTGTAGTGTGCTGTGGTGGACTGTCGTGTGTAGTGTGCTGTGGTGGAGTGTCGTTGTGTAGTGTGCTGTGGTGGACTGTCGTGTGTAGTGTGCTGTGGTGGAGTGTCGTGTGTAGTGTGCTGTGGTGGAGTGTCGTTGTGTAGTGTGCTGTGGTGGAGTGTCGTGTGTAGTGTGCTGTGGTGGAGTGTCGTGTGTAGTGTGCTGTGCTTTTGCATTGTGTCCCTGTCTCTGCCTGTCTCTGTCTCTCTCAATTTAAAGCATGCTTTAACTTCAGTAGTTTTAAAAGAACGATTGAAGAATGGGTGGATAATCTGTTGTTCGGCCTGTCCGGGACAGTCTTTACGCTGTCACCCATACACTTAGTCACAAGCGCACGTGCAATTGCTAGTGTGTGTGTGTGTGTGTGTGTGTGTGTGTGTGAGAGAGAGAGAGAGAGAGAGAGAGAGAGAGAGAGAGAGAGAAGGAACATGCCAAACGATAAAACTGCACTGACTTAAATGAATGGAAATCGCAGGTCTAAGACTCGAAAGTCGTTTTCTCTATGGATCTTTGATTTTACACCAACTACTATTAATTTTAACTTCGTTTTGAAATGTCCAGCAGTCACCAATTTTTCATCTGTGATAAGCTACACTGTTATGCGCACCTGTATATGGGTTTCTGTTTTGCATGTATACTGATACTCAGTGTATTGTTCACCAACGTTTAATGTTTGTATTTGCCACATATTGTGCTGGAATGTAATTCGTTGAAACACTTGCTGAAGCATTTTGAGTCCAACAATCTTCTAGAGCCGTTTCAGTCAGCCTACCCCAAGTGCTACAGCACCGCAATTGCCTTGTCACGTGTGATTAATGACCTCCTTCAGGCCGCTGACAGCGGTCGTGTGTCTATTTTGTCACTGCTTGACCTCTCTGCAGCATTTGACACCACAGACAATGACATCCTCATTACATGGTTACGTATCACTTTTGGCTGCTCTGGAATGGCTCCGGGTTGGCTTACGTCATGGTTAACTTCGCCTCCCCAGTCTGTCTTTCTTGGTCATGAATTCACTGTGTCTGTGTTGAAGTATGGAGTGCTACAAGGTTCAGTCTAGGGTCCTGTTTTATTTGCTGTGTACACACAGTTACCAACCACTGATATTGGTCAGTCAAGTCACTTGAACGTTTTCTTTGCAGAATACACGTACAGAAAGAGACAGTGTATGATTGTGCGTGTGTGAGTGATTGAGTGAGTGAGTTTGTGTGTGTGTGTGTGTGTGTGTGTGTGTGTGTGTGTGTGTGTGTGTGTGTGTGTGTGTGTGTGTGTGTGTGTGTGTGCGTGCGTGCGTACACACAAAGAGATGGAGATGAAGAAGGTGAGAGACACACAGACCGAAAGAAGAGAGAGAGAGAGAGAGAGAGAGAGAGAGAGAGAGAGAGGGGGTAGAGGAGTAAAGAGAGACAGAAACTGAGATATTGAGGGGGAGAGACAGAGTTAGAGAGAACGACAGATGGACAGGCAACACGTAAAACACGATTTCACATCGTAAAGCATATTGCTATGATTAACTCTGATTATAATAGATTGGTCTTCTTCTTCTTCTTCTTCTTCTTCTGCGTTCGTGGGCTGAAACTCCCACGTTCACTCGTATGTACACGAGTGGGCTTTTACATGTATGACCGTTTTTACCCCACCATGTCGGCAGCCATACTCTGCTTTCGGGGGTGTGCATGCTGGGTATGTTCTTGTTTCCATAACCCACCGAACGCTGCCATGGATTACAGGATCTTTTACGTGCGTATTTGATTTTCTGCTTGCGTATGCACATGAAGGGGGTGCAGGCATAGCAGGTCTGCACATATGTTGACCTGGGAGATCGGAAAAATCTCCACCCTTTACCCACCAGGAGCCGTCACCGTGCTTCGAACCCGGGACCCTCAGATTGAAAGTCCAACGCTTTAACCACTCGGCTATTGCGCCCGTCAATAGATTGATCAATAGTCGGTTGTACTGCACACCTTTGTTTGATGATGTGCAAGAAAAAAAATTTTGAAAAAAAAAAATATATATATATATAAGAAAAAATATACATCAAAAGAATGAGAAACCTCGGCCAAGAACTTTTGATCGACATAATGATGTACATCATAGCAGGCGTATTTTCTTTCTTCGTGAAGAAACAGCAAGACATCAACCTCTTTTCTTCTGTTTTTCTTTTAGTTGCTAATGCTCGGTTTCTTATGTGTAGTTATGACACAGCGCGCGCGCACGCGCGCATGTGTGTGTGTGTGCGTGTGCGTGTGTGTATGTTTGTATAATGTGTGTGTTTGTGTTTGTATAATATGTGTGTGTATGTTTGTATAATAATTTTATGTGTGTATGTGTGTGTGCATGTGTGTGTGTTTGTGTGTGTGTGTGTGTGTGTGTGTGTGTGTGTGTGTGTGTGTGTTCATTCATACATGTGGTTTATGTATGTTTTGATGTAGATGAAGTACGTCCGTGTCTAATATATCGGGTGTCCCAAAAGAAGTGAACCGCTTTTTGACAAGTATTTTCTCAGTGACAGAGAAACGGAATTCATTGAACAATTTTACACAGTAACCTTAAGGGATTATCAACAAGTCTGCAAAATATCTAAAAGTTCAGACGCAAATTATGCGAGTATTATCAAATTCAATACAGCATGTAAAAAACAAATCCAATATCAGAGCTGTGCAATGTGACCATCATGTTCATGCCAGCTCCCAGGTGTTGGCATCTGTCAATCAGTATCAGTCTAAAAATAGCCTGTGTGGGTGTCAAGTCTATTGATATTGTTATTGTCGTCTGTAGCCAAAATCAGTTCCGTCCAAAGTTTCAGTTTTGAAGGATCAACTATGACTTTGAGTGAAAGTGATAAGGTTACCATTGAAAACTGTTTCAAGGAGAAAGGCTGGGGTGGAAGAAGGACCGTAAAGGAATTTCCAGGCAACGGGTGGAGCCATGTCACTGTAAACAGACTTGTCGCTAAAATACGCACTACAGTAAAATTGGCAGTGGGAGACCCAAGACTGCATGTTCGGAGGAGAACAAGGACCGTGTTGAGGAACTGATTCAATCCCAGGAGGAGAACCCAGGGACCCACAACTCTCTTAGGGAAGTTGCAAGCGATTTGCAAGTGAGCAAGTCTTCTGTGCAAAGAATGGCGAAAGAACTGGAGCTGAAGCCCTTCAAGAGGATGCGGGTATCAAGGAGGGACCAAAATGTTAGAGGGAAAAGAAAAACTCGCTGCCGTAACTTGAATGACCGCTACTCGGCCACTGATGTGAAAAGGATCATTTTCACAGACGAGAAAGACTTTACGTTCGAGATATATAAAAATCGCCAAAACGATCCCGTTTATGGGAAACGGAAACGAGAAATTCAGCCATCTCGCCAATATTATGAGACTTCTAGGTTTAAAAAAAAAAAAGAAGAAAAAAAGATAATAGTTTCAGATGGAGTATCCTGGAAAGGAAAAACAAACATTATTTTATTGACACTGATAGAGCCAAGGTTAACAGTGAAAGCTACATTCAGTTATTGGATGACAATCTTCTCCCGGATTGTAGGCGTCTTTATCCTAGAAACAATTACGTGTTTCAGCAAAATGGGGCTCCTTCACATACAAGTAGGGTAATCCAGGCCCATCTGGAGGAGGCTACACCAGAATTCATCAAGAAGGATGAATGGCCTCCAAAGTCCTGACTGTGACCAAATGGATTATGCCATGTGGGATTCTCTGAAGGAGAAAGTTTACCGGGGAGTGAGGGACAAATTGACCGAGCAGGGGTTAAAGGACAGGATAATTATGTCAAGGAGGAAATATCCGTGAAAGAAATACGTAAAAGCATTTCTGCTTGGAAGAAACGGCTTCGTTTAGTCGCCGTTGGAGGAAAATGGAGGCCACACTGAGCATAAACTGAAATAAGTGAGTTTTCCTCTGATATTGGATTTTTGACTCACTTGTGTAAACAAAGTGAGTCTATGTTCAACTATTAAATTTTAGAACGCTAGTTAAATAGCCACGATAGTGTAATGGGTAAGACAGTTTCTTCTCACCCAAACACGCGGGATTCGAATCTGATTAGGGCTTTTTTTTTCTTTTTTCTTTTTTCTTTTTTTACCCGAAGCTTTAAAATAACAAATACAGAATACATTTTAACGATTAGATTTTTTTTCAGTGTATCACAAGTGAGTCTTGAAGGCCTTGCCTCTCTTGTTTGACATGCTGTATTGAATTTGACAATACTCGCATAATTTGCGTCCGAAGTTTTAGATATTTTGCAGACTTGTTGATGATACCCTAAGGTTACTGTGTAAAAATTTCAATGAATTCGGTTTCTCTATCACTGAGAAAATACCTGTCAAAAAGCGG
>NC_134877.1:29327732-29332732 GCF_041734735.1 Babylonia areolata | reverse complement strand
GAGGAAAAGGAACAGAAGGAAGAAGAGGTGGAGGAGAAGGAGAAGAAGAAGAAGAAGAAAGGGAGCCAGGGAGAAAGAATTGGAATTCAGAAATGAAAATGCGTTTAATTGAAAGAGAGTGAGCGAGAGAGAAAGAGAGAGAGAGAGAGAGAGAGAGAGAGAGAGAGAGAAACAGAGATGGAGAGAAAATTATATATATATATATATATATATAGAGAGAGAGAGAGAGAGAGAGAGAGAGAGAGAACGAAATATATATATATATATATATATATATATATATATTGAGAGAGAGAGAGAGAGAGAATTCTCTCTCTCTCTCTCTCTCTCTCTCTCTCTCTCTCTCTCTCTCTCTATATATATATATATATATATATATATATATATATATATATATATATATATACAGAGAGGGAGAGAGAGAGAGAGATGTATATATGTATAACACACAACCCGTCAACACGTTGAATCCTTAACAATCAGCACGTGATGAACCTTTCCTAAGTGTTGAGTCAGTCATCAATCCTTCAAACCTCCACCCCCACACACACCCCACCTCACCCCGGCATGCTCACCCCCTCCACAATCCCCACCATCCCCGCCATCCTACAACGCCCCCCCCCCCCCACCCCCCAACCCCCCATTCAGTGATGCTTGCGCGGCTTCCGTGGAGTGGGAATGGGGTGTGTGTGTGATTGGGGGTGGGGGTTGCCAGGGGTGAGGGCTGGGGGCTGGAGTGGGGACTGGAGTGGGGGGAAAAGAATGATAATGTTCCTGTTCACAACCCCTACCCCCCACACCCCCACCTCCCTCTCCTTTTCTCGCGCACCCAGTCATTCACACGGCGCCCACACTGACGTTCGCAAGTCACGCTGTACCGGATGATTCACGTTATGCACTGCATGCATGTGCAACATCACACCACACACACACACACACACGCACGCACGCACGCACGTGCGCGCACACGAACACACACACACACACACACACACACACACACACACACACACACACACAGAGCTCCTGACAACTTCAGTTGTCTTTCATAAACTCATGGTTGGGGAAACATGACGACCCTCGAAACCTGCAAAGACGTCTTGTGAAATGTGGCTGTTGAAATAGCTTCCAGCACGTGAATGTAGTTTCATCACTTTACTTTCGCTTTCAGTTTCAATTGCTCAAGGAGGCGTCACTGCTTTCGGCCATATCCATATATGCTACACCACATCTACTTGGCCGATACCTGACCAACGTGCATACATACTTCCAGGGTGGATTTCTTCTACAGAATTTTGCGGGAGGGCAACTCTTTTGTTGCCATGAATTCTGTTTTCAGTGCACCAACAGCGCGCTGCACACGGGTACTCGGTTTATAGTCTCGTCCGAATTACTAGACGTTCAGTTTGAGTTTCCAGTCAAACTGTTGGAGAAAATGCGAGAGCGGGATTCGAACCCAGACCTTCACCAGCTCTGTATTGGCTGATAAGCGTCTTAACCATTCTGCCACCTTCCTCATAGTGCTACCCACACACTGACACACCGAGACAAAAGACAACAAGAAACGAGAGTTGTTATTGGGTGTTGTTTCTCTCTCTCTCTCTCTCTCTCTCTCTCTCTCTCTCTCTCTCTCTCTCTCTCTCTCTCTCTCTCTCTCTCTCTCTCTCTTTGTGGGTGGGTGGGGAAGAAACGGAGACAAACAGTACTTTCATCAGCTCCTGACAAAGAAATATTGTGAACTAAAAACATGACATGACGTAAAATCCTGCGCGCACTGACCTGCCCACACACCCTTATTGTTCGTCCGTGGAAGTGGGAGTGACGAGGACCGTGTGGTCATCCTGTGGAAGGGGCTGGAGCTCCGTGGGTGTGCAGATGGCCAGCCTCCTGGGTAACCCAGGACAGAAATTTCAATCCACGTCATTGTAGGAATTTTTTTTTATCACAAGATCATTGAATTGGCATGAAATTGTTATCAATTAATAGTGTGTTCATTTTCCTTTCAGAAACATATAGGTTGTAATAATTATCATATACTTTCTTCTGGCAGTTTGCATGCCAGAATTTTTGTATCGGAGTTACCACCCTCCGTGACCAAAAAACACCCCTTGGCAAATGGTAGTCACTGAGCACACGACAGGCTTGGCACTGAAAGGGTCACCCAGTCAGGCCGATCCAATCTGCTCCTGAAGGGATCTCTGGCACTGGATACAGCGAATGGTAGAGGCACCAGCTGGGGATGGGATTCTGCTGGTAACTTTTTTTTCCTGACCTGCATACGTACATACATACAGGATTCTCGAATTGACCCCTGCTCAGGCACGGCGGATATAAAATAACATCACTGGTGTTACACGTCAACAGTGGGGTGATGGCCTAGAGGTAACGCGTCCGCCTAGGAAGCGAGAGAATGTGAGCGCGCTGGTTCGAATCACGGCTCAGCCGCCGATATTTTCTCCCCCTCCACTAGACCTTGAGTGGTGGTCTGGACGCTAGTCATTCGGATGAGACGATAAACCAAGGACCCGTGTGCAGCATGCACTTAGCACACGTAAAAGAACCCACGGCATCAAAAGGGTTGTTCCTGGCAAAATTCTGTAGAAAAATCGACTTCGATAGGAAAAACAAAAAAAACTGCATGCAGGGGAAAACAAAGGGTGGCGCTGTAGTGTAGCGACACGCCCTCCCTGTGGAGAGCAGCCTGAATATCACACAGAGAAATCTGTTGTGATACAAATAGAAATACAAATACAAACATTAAAACGCGAGCAGCAATTTAAAACAATGAAACGTTGTGATAGAAACACATAAACAATGATCATCTCACCTTGTAATCTTTCTTATTCTGATGAATTTCTCCACTTTCAAACACACTCTCCTTCCTACTTTCAGCACATTGCAAAAACCAAGAGCCTATTTCGTACTGGATAAACATTTTTTTGGAGTAAAATCATTTTTTAAGACCTGAAATTTTGGGGCATTACATATTAAAATGAAATTTATCTTCAGCCACATCCATTTGGCAGTTTCGACAAGTACGCACTTCACGTAGAATATTTTAACGTCAGCCAGTCTCAATAGGTAATTTGTGATTATTGCAACATATACACATATGCAAGCACGCACACGCACGCACACGCACACACACACACACACACACACACACACACACACACACACACACACACAGCGCACGCACACGCAGCAGTTTGCATACACACGACGCACTTTGGTCTACATGATTATTATGTAACAGGTGCATCGCACGCGTGCTAAGATACGCGCGTGTTCTCTCACTCAGTGACACACATGCACGCACACACGCATACACGTACATACATACATACACACACACATCCAACACATTGCCCAAACAATCAAAACAGATGCCTGGCATCAGGACATCGTGGGATCATAAAGTCCCATCATTTTTTTTGTTTTTTAGGAGAAGGGCGTATTCTGTGAAAGAACGTTTTCGATGGGTGGAGGGGAAGCAAGGGAGGGAGGGGGTGGGGGGTGCGGGAAGAGGAGGGTGGGGTGGGGGGTGGGGGGGGATCAGAGGTTGTTTTCTGTTGCTCACTAACACCTCCGTGTTGTCTTGGCAACGCTTCATGTTCATACGTCCAACACATGCAGAAACATATGTCTTGTGGTTCTGTGATGTGTGTGTGTGTGTGTGTGTGTGTGTGTGTGTGTGTGTGTGTCTGTTGGTCTGCTCAATTGACGTCCTTCTCCGCTCCTTGCCTCTTCAGTTTGTCTGTCTGTCTGTCTGTCTGTCCGTTTGTTTGTCTCTCTGTCTGTCTTTATCTCTCTCTTCCCCTGACTGTCAGGTAAAGTGTCACTAATTTTACGAATGCATCTTTGAGGATGTTTGCTCTGTTATCCTGACGCCCTCTGCAGGTGTCTGTGTCTATCGACCCTGGTGGACGTCGGGTGGTTAGGGCACTAAACTTTGAATTCAATGGACCTGGGTTCGAACCGGGCTGCGTCCGATTTGTATCTGTATTTGTATTTCTCTTTTTATCACAACAGATTTCTCTGTGTGAAATTCGGGCTGCTCTCCCTAGGAAGAGTGCGTCGCTACACTTCAGCGCCACCCATTTTTTTGGGTATTTTTTTTCCTGCGCTTTACCAAACAAGCGCCGTTACCGAGATTCGAACACAGGACCCTCAGATTGAAAGTCCAATGCTTTAACCACTCGGCTATTGCGCCCTTCAACGGGTCTCCACAACAGCGTCGTCATGTTCCTCACCCACATTCAGCACTGATAGAAACACACAGAGGACTGGCCCCGCACTCTGTGGCCTTTCAGCTTTGTCTGTTTCAATCTGTTGCCTCAGTCCAAGGTATCTTTCATTGACTCACTTGTGTAAACAAAGTGAGTCTATGTTTTAACCCGGTGTTCGGTTGTCTGTGTGTGTGTGTGTGTGTGTGTGTGTGTGTGTGTGTGTGTGTGTGTGTGTGTGTGTGTGTCTGTGTGTCCGTGGTAAACTTTAACATTGACATTTTCTCTGCAAATACTTTGTCAGTTGACACCAAATTTGGCATAAAAATAGGAAAAATTCAGTTCTTTCCAGTCATCTTGTTTAAAACAATATTGCACCTCTGGGATGGGCACAAAAAAATAAAAAAGAAGCCTAATTATATGCAAACTGCATTTACTGTTATATTTATATTTTTTTGTATTTTCTAAACTTGGCACTTTGACCTCTTATTCTGACACAACAACAAGAGGAGTCATTATTATCATTTTTTGTTCAAACAGGAACTTCTTTTGCTAAGCATGGAATTTTTATTTATTTTGCAAACGTTTTGGTGCAGATTATAAAAAAGGGAAATTACTCTGTAATTAATGCTAGGGGACTTAATTCATCACAAGTGAGTCTTGAAGGCCTTGCCTCTCTTGTTGTTAGATATCTTAGTTCATTTTACGTTCGTCTATTTACATATCTCTTATTTTTGTTAAATATTTCATTTCTTTTTACGTTCATCTATTTGC
>NC_134877.1:29310232-29317732 GCF_041734735.1 Babylonia areolata | reverse complement strand
GCTTTGTAACGATACTGGTTCTTGTTTCGTTCTCTGTGTTACACTGAGTGAAACGTCCTGTCTTTCCTTACGCCTTGTGTTGTTTTGTTTTGTCTCTTGTTGAAAACGATATGTACAAGTTACTCTTTCCCTTGTATTGTATTGTCACCACAGATTTCTCTGCGTGAAATTCAGGCTGTTCTCCCAAGGGAGAGCGGTGTCGCTACTGTGAGAGCGCCATCCTTTCGTTTTCCTGCCTGTAAGTGTATCATATTATTTTCCTACCAAAGTGGATTTTTTTCTTAAGAATTTTGCCAAGAACAACCCTTTCGTTGCCGTGCGTTCTTTTACGGGCGCTAATTGCATGCTGCTCACGGGACCTTGATTTATCGTCTCATCCGAAGGACTAGCGTCCAGGCCACCACTCAAGGCCCAGTAGAAGGGAAGAAAATACTGACGAGTGTGAGATTCGAACCAGTGCTCAGATTCTCTCGCTTTACTTCTTGGTCAGCACTTCACTTTTACACAATGATTGTTTTTTTGTTGCTGTTTTGTTTGTCTTCTTTTTCTTCAGGCGGTTAAGGCTGTTTCTTTAAGGTTCTCTCTCCCCCCACCCCAATCTTCCCCTTTCTCTCAGTCCCCCCACACCCCTCCCACAATACCTCCCACCCCATCACCCCTCTCTCTCTCTGTGACGTGAGCACCCTTGATACTTCCTGAAGTGTAGAACAACTACCATGACTGCATGGACACCATGAATATTCACACTTCAACCACACAAACACGCACACATAAAACCACTCAAAAAAGCAAATAGTGTGTGTGTGTGTGTGTGTGTGTGTGTGTGTGTGTGTGTGTGTGTGTGTGTGTGTGTGTGTGTGTGTGTGTGTGTGTGTGTGTGTGTGTGTGTGTGTGTGTGTGTGTGTGTGACCGTTTCTCTGAGTGTGTGTGGCCCTCTCTCTCTCTCTCTTTCTCTCTCTCTCCCTCTCTCTCTCTGTTGTGTGTGTGTGTGTGTGTGTGTGTGTGTGTCTGTGTGTGTGTGTGTGTGTGTGTGTGTGTGTGTGTGTGTGTGTGTGTGTAAACTCATGCACAAACGAACAATATGCAATAATATTGTTATAAAACATGCGCACAAACAGAGACCACACCAAGTAGATACAAACAGACAGACCACAATCATGAAGTGTACACAAACAGACAGACTACACAAAGCGGATACAGACAGGCAGCCCAGATAAAGTGGATACAAACAGACAAGACAAACAGGTACACATGGAGGGAAACACAAAGAAAGAAAGAAAGAAAGAAAGAAAGACAGCCAAAGAACTAGTGAACTGTTTTGAAACCCGTGTCAGAAACAAGAAAACGTGTGAAACATTGACCTGTCTCTTCTTCAACAACAAACACCTCACGCCATTCAAAGCAAGACAAAAAAAACAAGATAGTTCGTTCCCCTCAGTCAGACAATAGGAACAGGAATTAAGAACTGTCAACGCCACAAAAGCAAATGAGGTAGTATTCATCGGGAGTTCCCAAAATGTTTTACCGTGTTGCTTCCGAAACAGCGTGTAAAAAAAAATAAACAAATAAATAAGAATTTTTAAAAAAGACGAGATGGAGTTGACGTGCCTGGAATGCTGCTTTCAACAGGACAAAAGCATATGTTACACTCAACACACTCGCGCGCGCGCGCGCGCACGCACACACACACACACACACACACACACACACACACACACACACACTCATACAAAACAAACACACACACACACACACACACACACACACACACACACACACACACACACACACGTCTTGATGTGAAGGAAAAGACGTGTCCGCATGACAGAGAAAGAGAGAGACAGAGACAGAGAGAGAAAGAGAGAGAGTAAGAGGGAGAGAGAGACTGATAGGCAGACGAACAGAGTCAGATACAAATGCTGTTCATTGTTCTTACAAGAAACTGGAGAAAAGATTATCAACACGTGAAGAAGAAAATATCCCAACAACAATACCGTTAACTCTCACAAAATTCACTATTATTTGCCAATTCCTCCACCCTCCCTCCGCGCGCGCGCGCGCGCACACACACACACACACACACACACACACACACACATACACACACACACACGTACAAACACTCTCTCTCTCTCTCTCTCTCTCTCTCTCTCTCTCTCTCTCTCACCTACAGAAATTTCATATCTACAATAAAACCATTTTTCACTTGCTATTAAATAACCTCCCTTTCGAAAAACAATGATACTCGTTTTATCCATATTTAATTCAAGTCTTTGTGCTGCAAAATATAAACTATTTATCTGAGTCTGCAAACCAACAACACTTGGGCAACAAATATTCGAAAGTGTCTATGTAGTTATGGTTTTTCATTTGGTTAAATCAAGGTGTTGGATGTGTTGAAAGTTTGTTAATTTGTTTTAGACAACGATTGATAGATTGTAGGTGGCAAGATTGGAATAGTCATCTTGAAAATAGTGACAGATTTTCTTTGTACAGACTACTAAAAACGAATAATTTAGCAGAACACTATATTGTAATGGATGTGAATAAGTCTTTAAGATGTGTGCTAAGTGAGTTTAGAATTGGTGTTTCTGATACAGCTGTGCGTAGTCAAAGGTACAAGAAAAATTAAAAGTACACATGTCCGATGTGCAGATCCGAGAGAGAGGATGAAGTTCATTTCGTTTTTCGCTGTCATGCATTGGATGACCTTAGGAAAAGATTCAGTCCCTTCAAAGTATTATAGCAGACCAATCTTTTTCAGGCTAACATTAGTAATGTCTTGCAGAAATGAATCTGTTATCAAGAACTTCGCAGTTTTTCTGTATAAGTCGTTTCAGAGAAGAACCATTATGAGCTGATACTAGTACGATATTGTTCAAAAATATATATACAATATTCACGAATTACATGTACAGTATTTTTGTGCGCATCATTTTCTAAAATGTTTCCTGTTTATGTGTACCCCCTTCAAATCGGGCCATGGCCTTTCTTGAATAAAACATCGTTATCGTTATCGCTCACCTACAAGCTCCCCCCCCCAGACCCCCTTCCCCCCTCCACACACAAACACACACACACGTGCGCATACACACACACACACACACACACACACACACACACTTGCACTAACATACCTTTAAAAAAGACCCTGCTTATACACATAAACAGAAATTTGTTTTCACCAATTCTACTGAACCATGGTGGTCCAGCTCTTAGTGAAATTAGTTTTTGTTCCTCTTAAAATCAGTGTTATCGATATCCACGTGCTGACTGTTGTCCATGATCCCCTCTCTTTCTCTTTTATTTCTCTCTCTCTTATTTTATTTGGGGAAAAACAAGAAACCAATACCTAATGATAAAAGAAATACTTTTGATAAAAAAAAATAAGGGAGACTTCCCACAATTTCTCGCATTTGAGAGGAAACGTGGGAGGGGAACAACCACACTTTCTCTCAGTTCCACGAATTCTCACAAAGTGAGATAAATCCTGGGATTCCAAGAAATCGTGGGTGAAAACACAGCCTGATAATAAACCATTAACTCTCTCTCTCTCTTTCTCTCTCTCTCTCTCTCTTGTCGAGAAGAACAAACAGAAACATATATACTTTAAAGTGTCCTGCCTACAAACAAAATCAATGTGACAAGTGAAAGTAGGGTCAGTGACCTCAGTACCCGAATCCTCTAAAACCCTGTGGGGAGTTGAGTTATGGAACCGATAGTCGGTCATGCGTGAAGGTTTGGAGTGGAAGGGAAGTGCCCTTGTGTTGCCCCGGGGGAAGTGGAGACTTACAGAAGGAGGGGAACGTACTCAACTCCCGTTTTGTCCTTTTACCACAACTTCCAAGTAGTAAAACCTTATTGCTCAAGAGCTACTTTTCTTGCCTTCTACTCCACTGATGCTCTCCACCTGTCCCTCTGCATAGAAATCGCGAGCTGCTGTGCCGCAAGAACGCACGTGCGCATGCGCGCGCGAACACACACACACACACACACACACACACACATACACACGTTGCGTCACACACACACACACACACACACACACACACACACACACGAATGTTTCTCTTCTTAATAGGCTCATGTTTATATTTCATTGTGTCTTATAAACTTTTAAGGTTTTATGATAATAAAAAGTATTCTACTCTATTCACACACACACACACGCGCGCGCACGCACGCACGCACGCATGCACGCACGGACACTCACACACACACACGCATCCTCTTTCATTCTCTGTCCGTCTCTCCACCTGCTTTTCTGACTGTTATGTCTGTATGTGTGTGGTTGGGGAGGGTTGGTTTCTGATTAATGTTGTGTTCAGGCTGCTATGGTGTTTGCATGTTGTTTTTTTCTTTGTTTTTCTTTTCTTTTCTTTTGCGCTGTTGTGGGTGGGGTAGGAGGTGGAGGGTGGAGCAGCTGAAAAGAAGGAAGTTGAGTGTAGTGATGTATGTGTTTTCAATTTGTTTTCCTCTTTTTTGTCCTTTAGTTTGCTTCTATAGCACACACACACACACACACACACACACACACACACACACACACACACACAAACACACACGCACACACACACACACACACACGCACACACACACACACACGCACACACGCGCACACACACACACACACGCACACACGCACACACACACACACACACACACACACACACACACACACACACACACAACCGAAGCTTTATGAAGAAGGAATGCGAATGACTCATGCATTGCTCAAACGACTGCCACAGGTGATAACAAACACGAAGAAGAAGAAGAAGAAGAAGAAGATGATGATGATGATGACGATGATGATGATTATGATGGAGGAGTGGGAGGAGGGGATGAAGAAGAAGAAGACCGGCATTAACAACAACAACATCATGAAGATGACAAAGACAACGACGACGACGACAATGATGATGATGATGATGATGAAAAAGACAGAAGAGAGAGGGGGGGGGGAGGGCCTAATGGGGGGAGGGCGGAGTGTGAGGTTGGGGGGCCGGGGGTGGAGGTGGGGGCTGGGGGGGGGGTTCAAAAGGAAAAGATAAAAGGAAACAGAAGAAAGAGGATGTGGAATGCCGTGACGAAACCAAAACCATCACCCCCTGCTGACGTCCTTCATATTATCGCGCTTACGCAAGTGAACACGTATCCTGTTCGCTCGCGTCATTTGCCCTCTCGGAAACCGCGTGGACGCCAGTTGCTGTTTTTCATGACTTGCATGCATCTGAAAAAACACACACCGATAAATAAAAGATAAAACTTGGAGAAAAAAAAAACAACAAAAAAAAACACCGATCACACTTCTGTGTCTTACAACCAAAAAAATCCAACGAACCTGTTTTTTGTTAACATCTTTATAGCCGTTCTGTTTAAAACGGTTACTTGTTCCAACAGGCCATTGAAGCTACCTCGGTTTGTTTGGGGGGAAAAAAAGGCCATGTCAGGTTTTATGGTTTGTATTCTGTGCGCGTTGTCTACATGGTGTTTAGGGCGAAACTCGAATCGACCCAAACTATCCCTTTGGTAAAGACAAAGCGATAAAACAAAAGGTGACAACTTTCCCTAAACTCCGTAAGAGGTCAGTGGAAGGTGGCAGAGAAGAAAACAAAACTGTTCACCAGATCTCTCCGGGTGGAGAGGAGGAAGGTGGCAGAATGGTTAAGACGCTCAGCTGCCAATACAGAGAGTCCGTGAGGGTGTGGGTTCGAATCCCGCTCTCGCCCTTTCTCCTAAGTTTGACTGGAAAATCAAACTGAGCGTCTAGTCTTTCGGATGAGACGATAAACCGAGGTCCCGTGTGCAGCACGCACTTGGCGCACTGAAAAAGAACCCATGGCAACGAAAGTGTTGTCCTCTGGCGAAATTACGAAAAATGAAATCCACTTTCATAGGTACACAAATATGTAAGCATGCATTCAAGGCCTGACTAAGCGCGTTGGGTTATGCTGCTGGTCAGGCATCTGCTCAACAGATGTGGTGTAGCGTGTATGGATTTGTCCGAACGCAGTGACGCCTCCTTGAGAAAGTGAAAGTGAAACTGAAACTCTCCGGGTCTGTCGGTTGTGTGTCAAATCCTGGGGCTCTGTAAATGGTATAGCAATGATAATGATGACAATAATGAGAAGAAGATGAAGATGATGATGATGATGATGATTTATTTTCAGTCTGATATCATCCTCTTAGGTGCACAGACTATAAATAAATGAACGAATTTGTAAATGGTTTTCCCATCCATTCTACAGTGTTGTCAGTCCATTGTTTTGGTGTGTGTTGGTTTTCTGTCTTCCCATCAGTCTCCCTCTCTCAATAGTTCATAGGAGGACTGGTTTAGCGAGGCCATTGGATCTTGTTAACAGTTCCTTGGAGGACTGGCTTAGCGAGGCCACTGGATCTTGTTAATAGTTCATAAGAGAACTGGTTTAGCGAGGTCATTAGATTTTGTTGATAGTTCATTGGAGGATTGTTTTAACGAGGCCATTGGATCTTGTTAATAGTTCTTAGGAAGACTGATTTAGCGAGGCCATTGGATCTTGTTAACAGTTCCTTGGAGGACTGGTTTAGCGAGGCCATTGGATCTTGTTAACAGTTCCTTGGAGGACTGGTTTAGCGAGGCCGCTGGATCTTGTTAATAGTTCTCTGGAGAACTGGGTTAGCGAGGTCATTGAATCTTGTTAATGGTTCTTTGGAGGACTGGTTTAGCGAGGCCACTGAATCTTGTTAATAGTTCATAGGAGAACTGGATTAGCGAGGCCATTGGATCTTGTTAATAGTTCCTTGGAGGACTGGTTTAGCGAGGCCACTGGATCTTGTTAATAGTTCCTTGGAGGACTGGCTTAGCGAGGCCATTGGATCTGGATCTTGTTAATAGTTCCTTGGAGGAATGGTTTAGCGAGCCGCCTGGATCTTGTTAATAGTTCCTTGGAGGACTGGTTAAGCGAGGTCATTGGATCTGGATCTTGTTAATAGTTCCTTGGAGGACTGGTTTAGCGAGGCCACTGGATCTTGTTAATGGTTCCTAGGAGGATTGTTTCAGCGAGGCCATTGGATCTTGTTAATAGTTCCTTGGAGGACTGGTTTAGCGAGGCCACTGGATCTTGTTAATAGTTCCATGGAGTAATGGTTTAGCAAGGCCACTGGATCTTGTTAATGGTTCCTTGGAGGAATGTTTTAGCGAGGCCACTGGATCTTGTTGATAGTTCCTTGGAGGATTGTTTTAGCGATGCCATTGGATCTTGTTAATAGTTCCTTGGAGGATTGTTTTAGTGAGGCCGCTGGATCTTGTTAATAGTTCTTTGGAGGATTGTTTTAGCGAGGCCGCTGGATCTTGTTAATAGTTCCTTGGAGGACTGGTTTAGCGAGGCCATTGGATCTTGTTAACAGTTCCTTGGAGGACTGGTTTAGCGAGGCCACTGGATCTTGTTAATGGTTCCTTGGAGGACTGGTTTAGCGAGTTCATTGGATCTTTTTAATAGTTCCTTGGAGGACTGGTTT
>NC_134877.1:29237732-29292732 GCF_041734735.1 Babylonia areolata | reverse complement strand
GTTATTTGAAATTCAAATTGTGATTGAATAGTTACTGATAAGTTAGTAGTTTTTACTGCTGGTTTTGAAATGTTTGCTTTGTGATAAATCAATACTTTTTATGTGCATTTATAAGATGCAGTGATTCTCTTAAATGAATATTGTATTGTTAATTGGAAAATGGTGTGAATGCATGAGTGGGGTGAAAGGACAGTAAATGTAAGAAAATAACAAAGGGACAGTTAAATTAAAGGGGGAACATTGGAGACTTCTTCTTCTTCGTCGTTGTCCGTGGGCTGCAACTTCCACGTTCACTCGTGTGAACACGAGCGGGCTTTTACGTGTATGACCGTTTTTACCCCGCCATGTAGGCAGCCATACTCCGTTTTCGGGGATGAACATTGGAGACGATTACCTTGATACTCGTTCAGTGTGAAGGAAGGAAGAAATGAAATGGAGTGTGCCAAGAGCTAAAAACATGGAAAAGTGTTATCAGGGCTCCATGTTGACCGGTCACAGAGTGGAGGGACCCCATGTGGAACTGATGTTCAACGAGGAGGAGGTGGTGCCCGAGTGTCCCGCGAGTTGTGTGGGGTGGCCCGGACATCGACGTGGTTACTGTGAGTAGACCTAACTGACTGGCCTAGGACTGAGTGCGATCCTGTGGACTGGATCAAGCAAGAGCCAACTGGGCACGGAGAGAATTATGACTTGTGACAGTCAAGACATTTGTTCCTGGGTTTAGAAAAACATAACTGAAACAACTTGTTCTAGGTGGAAAGAGTGTGCGTGAGTGAAGGAAAAAAACATTTTTCATTTTGTATTAATAATTATAACTGGCTCGGGGAAATTCCTTGTGTCTGTTTTCTGTTTGCTGAGAGAGTGGGAGGCTGAAGGCTGAAGTGAATTCGCTGGTTATTTCTTTCATTGTCCTGTATGTCCCCTCACCCACTTAGTAACAAGTTGCGGTCAGTTGTGGTCAGCGGCAGTCAGAGTTCAGTGGTCAAAACAAGTGAAGAAACAATAAGTATTGCTAAAGAAAGTACTCAAGACGCAAAAATATGTAAACATGACCCAAGCTGTACATTTTAGATAGGTTAGTACTGGTCAGTGAATAGTCAATCCAGGTCAAGAAGACTTAATATTGTATAAACATAAGATGCCCTAATACTTCATACTCATCACAAACTAATGCAATTCGAACACTTTTAGTTTGTGGTCAGCAATGGTCAGAATGTGCTGAACAAAATGAAAGCAGAAACGTTTGTGTGCGTAGAGGGATAGGGGGGAGAGGACCGTTTTGGGATAAATGTTTAAAATTATATCAGAGGGGGGCTGAAACAGCATGGGTGGGGGACGTCCCAAAATGTCCCTTGTGGGACGATATAGGGCACTGGCACATCGACTAGAGAGGGGAGTTGGGGGGGCGGGGGGGTCTGACGGATGGGGCGGGGACGATTTTGGACGTTACCGGAATCGAGGCAATCCCGGATTTTCAGTTTAAATCGAGATCCAGGATTCTGCTAGGAGTAACCGAGATTCCGATTTCACCCAGGGGTATTCCAGTTTGCCCTGGGGAAAATCAAGATCCGAATTTGTCCGTAACGGGCACATGTGACTCATGGGAATCTTAATATACCCCAGCGCTGTCCTGAATTTCTGGACTTCGATTTATACGAGAGCAGTTAGCGATAGTAGAGTACTGTATTCAAGAATATTAAAAAAAAATCAACACACACACACACACACACACACACACACACACACACACACACACACACTCACAGAGAGAGAGAGAGAGAGAGAGGGGGAGAGAGATTAAATAGCACTGAGGGGACGTTTGAGATTTTAGTGCTGAACGTTTGCCACGCCTAGGCAAACAGACTGTGGCTGCTCTCTCTGGTGTGCTTTTCACGTGAAGCGTGGATGGAATTCACTGTGGCAGCTGACTGCAGCATTTGCCTGCCGCTTAACTGCTGAAGTGGGCGTGTCTCTGATGTCACTGTGGGAATCTTGAAGCCAGATTCTCTACCCAATGTTGCTGTTGTATTTTTGTTGTTGTTGTGGTTTTGTTGTTGCTGTTGTTGTTTGTTTGTTGGGATTTTTTTAATAGTTGTTGCTGGCGTTTGTGTTGTGTCTGCCAACCTGTTATTATGCATGGGAGATGTGGGAAGGGCAATATCCACAATTTTCCCCTCGAGACGGAATGAATTGTGTTCAGAACAAGTGGAGGGAAAGCATGTGGAAAAAGTGGCAATATCCACAATGTTTCACCTCAAGTCAGAATGAGTAGTGTTCACAACAAAGCGTAGACGTTCGTTCTGTCAGTCACACAGTGGAGTGAGAAGGGAAGAAATGTGGCAATGTCCACAAGGTTTCCCCTCAAGTCAGAATGAGTTGTGTTCACAACAAGCCGAGGGCCGGTAGTTCGTTCTGTTCTGTTTTTGCAGATGTTGTTGGCAGAATGTCCACAGTCCCCAGTCTGTGTATGTCGGGACATTAACCCGAACCCCCTCTCCCTGTCGCTGGCACTGTTTCCCCTGTCATGGTGACTCAGGACGCCAGTCCCCGTGGTCTTGTTGCTCTCTTTGTCTCACGTGTTGAGGGGTCCGGGTGGAAATCCTTCATCCCACTACTGCCATTACATCTACTGCTACTACTACTATTACAACAACAATAACTTGTACTTACTACTACTACTACTACTACTACTACTACTACTACTGCTGCTGCTGCTGCAGCTGCTGCTGCTACTACTACTACTACTGCTGCTGCTGCTGCTGCTGCTACTGTGACAGCAGCAAAAACTTCAACAACAGCAACAACAAAAGCAACTACTACTACCACTACTTCTACGACGACGACAACACCTACTACTACTACTACTACTACTACTACTGTTACTATTACTACTACTGGTGCTGCTGGTGCTACTGCTACTGTCACTACGACGACGACAACAATAATAACTACGACTTCTACTTCAACTACCACAACTTTTTGACTTTGTGTGACGACGAAATTTTTCAGATGATTGCTCTTGTCCGAAAAGACTGCTGTTGAACTTGACAACTCACTTGCCAAGAGAGAGAGAGAGAGAGAGAGCGGTGGCGGGGGAGGAAGGTGAGGGAGAGAGAAGGGTGGGGGGGAGAGAAAGTCAGACACAGAGACAGAAAGACAGAGACAGACAGACAGACAAGGAAATGTGATACGAATGAAAATTGTGAACGAAGAGAAAATGAGTGTGGAGAGGGTGGAGAGATGGAAGAGAGACACAGACAGAAGGAAATTATAGGAAGGCGACTAACCTTGAGAATAGGGGATGACCTCTTCTGCCCCTGATTATGAGAAGGCCAGATCACAACCTGACTGCACCATTACGGGATGCGAGGAGACATCAATAGGTGGGTCACCGACTTCCTGAGTGGCAGACCGCAAGCCGTTGGCGTGAATGGAAAGTGCTCAGACTTCGTCAGCGTGACGTCAGGAGTCCCCCAAGGGTCCGTTTTGGGCCCTTACCTGTTCTTGGTCTACACAAATGACCTGCCGTTAACCCCGATGTCCAGCACATGTCTGTTTACGGCTGACACTGCCGTGTACAACACGACCACTTCCCTGGAGGATCAGTTCCATCTACAGGAAACACTCAACCAGCTTGCTGAGCGGAAGAAGGTTGGGACATGACCTTCCACCCTGGGAAGTGCTCCACACTTCCATTGGCCCACAACAAGAGCCTTAACTCACGATTATCAACTGCACGGGCATGCTTTGGATACCATCACCAGCGTCAAGTACCCAGGAGTTACTATCACACAAGATATAAACTGAAGCACACACATTAACACCTTGCGCGAAAAGGCCAACAAGACCCTGGGCTTCCTGAAAGGGAATCTGAAGACAGGCTCCAGAAGCATCGAACAGATGGCCTACACATCCTATGTACGTCCCATCCTAGAGCATGCATGCTCAGTGTGGGATCTAAAATCATTGACAACAGAACATCGACAGACTTGAGGCCATCCAGCAAAGAGCAGCCCACTTCGTAATGAAGCGCTACAGACACACCTCCAGCCCCTCCGACATGATAGATGATATCAAGTGGCCTAGCCTTCAGGACAGGAGACGGACAGCACGCCTGGCCGTGTTTTGGCCTAGCCTTCAGGACAGGAGACGGACAGCAAGCCTGGCCGTGTTTTACAAACTCCAGCACAACCTGGTCCACACTGACCACACCAAGAGCAAGTTAGTTCGTTTTCTATCACGTCATCGCCGCGGTCATCGCCATCAATTCAAGCTCCCATTGCCGAACCCAGTACCAACAGTTTTCGTTTCTTCCAAGGACCATCGGGGATTAGAACAGTTTATCTGAACACGGGGTGGAAACCAAGACCATCGACACTTTGGTGTCAAGGACCTCTAAACTTCAATAGACCAGCACTTTATTGCCTGTGGCCCGGGCTCAACTGGGGGTGTTTAACGGTTGTGGTTCGGCTTTAAAAAAAATTCTTTGGTCAGACTCCCCCTATTTGAGTGACAATAATCACAGCAATGACTGTAGTCGCCAGAGAAGAAGAACAAGGAGACTTTATTCTATTTGATGATTCTTAGTCTCTGGTCGGCATAACGAAAGAGTAGCCGAAGCAGAATTTATCGTTTGCTCGAGTGGTTCCTCAAGCGTGAATGAATCTCTCTCTCTCTCTCTCTCTCTCTGTCTCTCTCTCTCTCTCTCTCTCCCTCTCTCTCCCCCCCTCCCCTCTCTCTCTCTCTCTCCTCTCTCTCTCATATATATATATATATATATATATATATATATATGTGTGTGTGTGTGTGTGTGTGTGTGTGTGTGTGTGTGTGTGTGTGTGTGTGTATGCATGCACTCAAGGCCTGATTAGCACTGGTTAGGCCTGATTCCGTTGGGTTATGCTGCTGTCAGGCATCTGCCTGGCAAAGGCAGTGCAGAGTGTACGGATTTGTCCGAACGCGCAGTGACGTCTCCTGGACAAACTGAAACCGAAACCGCCTTTCGAACGTTCGTCTGGGCATCAGTTTGACAGACAGACGTAGATCATGAGCAGACTGGACACACACACACACACACACACACACACACACACACACACACACACACACACACACACACACACACACACACACACACACGCACACACGCGAGAGAGAGAGAGAGAGAGAGAGGTGCAGTACAGTGCACACTTCTGGTGTTCAAGACAGACAGAAAGTGGTGGAAACTTTCTCGTCACACCATCAGTTTCGCTCATTTCTGCTGCTTACTCGTTCCAAGAGAGAGAGAGAGTTTCCGTATTTTTAAGTCACTGACGTCTGATGTCTATCTGTCCACCTGCCTATCTTTTTCTCTCTTCCTATCTCTCTCTCTTTCTCTCTGTGAAAAGATGAAGTCCCGCAATTGACGATTTCAGGATACGTATACTGCGTTAGAGCGTGTGTGTGTGTGTGTGTGTGTGTGTGTGTGTGTGTGCGTGAGTGTGTGGGGGGTGGGTGGGGTGGGGGGGGGGGGAGGCTGAAGTGGAGCTGGGGGAAGAGGGTGAGGGCGCGCGCGCGCGCTTTACACTATTTCAGTCGGTTGTGCACCGATTTTCGGGCAGGCGATGTGACATGTGTACAACTATTACGTGTCTGCCCATGACAGCGCAATTAGCATGGTTTCGGTATGTATAGTCTCCGAGACATCCGCTTTCATGATTGGACTCATGCCAAACTGATGTGGCGTGAATGTATGTGTCGTGTGTGTGTGTACGTTTGTTTTATTTGTTGTTTCTCTGTGTGCGTGTGCGTGTGCGTGTGCGTGTGCGTGTGCGTGTGTGTGTGTGTGTGTGTGCGTGCATGGGAGAGAGAGAGAGAACGAACGAACGAATCTTTTTTTAATGATGGAAGTGGAATAAGCATGTATATGCTTTTTTACAACCAGCCCTCAGGGCAAAGAGAAATGAAATCAAAATGTTCACAAGATAACAAAAGGTTATAGAAAAACATACATGACATTCAAATACACTCAGTTGCACAGTAAGCATTTACAAGTACATAATCATGATACCTGCATTCATGACAGTAATGTATATGAATATAGTAATGAGAGAGTGAGAGAGAGAGGATGAGTGAAGGAAGGAAGGAATGGATCTTATTTCCGATAGCATTAGAGTAAGCAAACAATTGCTTTCTCCAGCCCTCGAAAGGGAAAAATGTCTTAAGAAAAGGTATGAAGAAGACCCCAAGAAATGAATAAATGTTAAATTCATAGAAAAACTAGAAAAGAAACATAATAATAATGAGAGAGAGAGAGAGAGAGAGAGAGAGAGATTATGGGAACTAACACAATGTAGCTATGACAATATTAGGTTAATCCGGAACATTAAGAAATAACAATTCCCCTATATTTATATGCTTGCACGCATGTGTGGGTCAGTACAAGACAACAATAAATTCAATTTGAAGAAACGAGGTTGAAGATACAATTCCTGGATCGAATAAAATGTTTCTATTGTTTCTCTAATTTCTTTCAGTGCTTCACAATTTTTTTTCTCAAGGCCTGACTAAGCGCGTTGGGTTACGCTGCTGGTCAGGCATCTGCTTGGCAGATGTGGTGTAGCGTATATGGATTTGTCCGAACGCAGTGACGCCTCCTTGAGCTACTGAAACAAAGTAAGAACAAAATGAACTTCGTCTTTCGCACGGAGTGAGAGAGACAGAGAGAGACACAGACAGACAGAGAGAGACAGAGAGAAACAGAGACAGAGAGACACAGAGAGAGATACAGAGAGAGAGAGAGAGAGAGAGAGAGAGACACACACACACACACACACACACACACACACACACACACACGCACACACACACAGGGAGAGACACAGAGAGAGAGACAGAGAGAGAGAGAAGTATGCATGGACAGAGAGAGGATAGGAGGGAGAGTGAAATTTAGAGATATACTGAAACAAAAACGGTGTGGAAAGGCCTTTTATAAATCGAGCTTTAGAAATGGCACGATAGGAATTGTTGTGGGATCGTTCTTGAAACATACACACACACACACACGCACACACACGCACACACGCGCACACGCACACGCACACACACACACACACACACACACACACACACACACACACACACACACAGACAGACTCGGCTTTTTACAATCTTATCATATGGAAACAGTCCTGACCTGCAGAATTATGTGACTTACTAATCGTGCCTCTCTCATGCATCGACATGTTGGGTAGAACACGGTCATAGTACCATTGGAGACGGCTTGGAAAGCCAGACTACAGAGAGGGCAGGATGATTAAGCTGCCCGCTGACACTTTAAGTGGAATTTGATGGCTCAGCATGTCTGCTAAGGCTTTGGGTAGAATTTACTGGCTCACATTATCGGCTGACGCTTTAGGTTGAAGTTAAAGGTCCAGAAAATTTACGGACCTTGAGTAGAATTTAATGGTTCATACGATCCAGTGTTTAAGGCAGAATTTACTGGGTCGCACAACTGTGCTGTGTCAGTTTCTATATCAAAGGACACCGTGTGAAAGATTTAGGTCAAGAATTGTCTTGGGGGGGCAAAAGGCAATCAGTAGTCTCAAGGAGGCGTCACAGCGTTCCGACAAGTCCATACACGCTACACCACATCTGCTAAGCAGATGCCTGACCAGCAGCGTAACCCCGCAACGTGCTTGACACAGGCAAGACCAGTCAGAGCTTTAACTCTTTCCATACGAACGGCGAAAGAGACGACGTTAACAGCGTTTCACCCCAATTACCACCATCAAAATATTGCAAGCGGAAGGCTCCTATACTGAAGAGGTGAATGTTGACAAAGAATACCACAATTCTGACGACGGAACTAAAGGTTGGGGTCATTGAGACACCCACTGGACATCCGAGGGGTCTGTGTAGAGGAGAAGAGAGGACTGGCCGTACTGAGTGAGTTAAAGAAGACGGTCCATATTCTGCTGTCAAATGAACGGATGGGGAAAGGGTGTTTAAACCCTAGCTTTGACTCTGTGCCTGACCTCGGTGAAATGGGATCAGTGTGACATGAGTGAAGTAACTGTGTTTTCTAGAACAAGAACAAGAGCAAAACTTTAATCTCCAAGCCTCCGGCCCCTAGAAAGAGGTCAAAAGTACACAATATGGTGATCACTCAGCCACAACAAAATGTAAAATACGTACTAACTTAACCTGTAGAACAAAAGTGCTTCTCGTGCATAGTAAATTAATTCTAACTTTCATCATTGTTGTCACAGAATTCCTGTCGTATCTTCAGGGCATTAAATGCATAGTTTACGAATAGTGTAAACAGAACCATTCTTCATCAAGTGAACATACGATTGATCTTCAGAGTTCAGATATTTTTATCGCAGGTTATTGTAAAGGACACAATTGTTTATAAAATGGTTTTCATCTTCGATTACATTACAACGTTTACATGCGTAATTTGAATTCTAAAAAATGATCCATTTATTGGAAGCAAACCAAGCCGTAATTTTACTAAACAGTCCCTAAAACACTTTTTATCCACATATTCAAAATATTGCTCACACTGAAAACCAGTTTTAAACAGTCTGTAGTTATGATATATATCTTTTAACTGTGTTTTCTACATTCTGCGTAAATGAAAGACTAATGGAGCTAACAATGAAGCCGTGGTACCTCTCTCCTTGAACAAGTCACACAACTTCAATTCAATGCTGCTTATGTTACCGATTCAGCTAGCAAATAGGTAAATAAAAGGAACATTGGAACTGACAAACCCAGACGCTTCCTCAACAAGGAAGCCTCGAGCTTGTCTTTATACCGATCATTTGGCATGTTCCAATGTACCTGCTATGCACATTGTGTGTGTGTGTGTGTGTGTGTGTGTGGAATAACATCATCATTACTGCCTGCTGTTAAAAAAGGTAACTGATCTCAGATTCGTGAATATGATAATTCACACACACACACACACACACACACACACACACACACACACACACACAAACACACACACACACACACACACACATACACACACGCGCGCGCGCGCGCAGTCGCGTGCACATATCTATGTGCACGCATGATCCCCCAAAAAATCTCAGGTGTGAAAAAACCGTGACCTGTAAACTTGCACCGGCAAAAGAGGGGAGAACACTCGTGTAACTTCACCAGTCTTCCACGATTGCACATTTCCTGCACACACACACACACACACACACACACACACACACACATGTGTGTGTGTGTACGTTGGACAGGAAGCTGGTGTCAGCTTGTCAGTGCTTTCAGCGTCCTGTTGACCGGAGCGTCTCGAGACGTGATAACATCATCATGGTTCCCAGGCTAATGAGAAGGAAAAGGGAGGCCTTATCTACATATATATCTTCCCTCCCACTTTCTCTCATCCCTAGGTGTCTCTTTTTTTCTTTTCTTTTTTTCTCCCCTCTCTCCCCCCCCCCTCCCCACACACACACATACACACACACACACCACCACCACCACCTCCCTCCAAGTGAAAGGCTCGGGATGTGGGGGGTGTTATGCTGCAGACTTCACAAGAAGATACGGACCACTTTTAGATCAGTGTTGGGGACTCTTTCATGAAAAGCATGAAAAGAAAGAAAATATCTGAGCTCATCATTCCTCTTTTGCAACATCTCCATTGACTCCCTGTCTCACACAGAATAAAGTACAAGATCAGCTCACAATGTTATAAATGTATTCACAAATCTGCCCCTTCCTATCTTTGTGGCTGCCTTCACCTCTACACTCTTAACTAGCTCTCTTCGATTGGCTTCGGATCCACTATGTTTGCGCATACCCAGATTCAAACACTCCACTATTGGACACCGTTCTTTGTCTCTGGACCTTGCATTTGGAATGAACTTCCTCTTTCGCTTCGTCAGTCTCCGCACTCAGCTTTTTCAAGTCTGGCCTTAAAACCCACCTCTTCACAAGATTGCCTCCCTCCCCTGCCTCTTCCTTGTCTTCAGTTTCTTCTTCAGTTTTAGAGTTATGCATGCGTATGAATGACTGGTGTGAAAGCGCTTTGATTTGTCTCTGTACAAGATTCAGCGCTATATAAAAACTATCTTTTTTAGTATCACCATCATCATCATCATTATTATTATGTGCGTTTTCTTAAAAGTTTTTTCTTGTTTGTTTTTTTTTAAATTAAGAGATAATTTCAATTATGTGGCTGCATCATGATTTGATTCACACTTCACAGTTTGTTTCTCAAAGAGACATCACTGCGTTCGGACAATTCCATATACGCTATACCACATCTGCCAGGCACATGCCAGACTAGCAACATAACCCATCATGCTTAGTCAGGCCGTGAGTGCATGCTTGTATATATATGCAATGGACAGACCAAAGTGGCCGTTCAGCTGTCCACAAAGGCGCCAAATCCTGTGAGGCCAACAGAATCGCTGCAGCAGAGCAGCGCAGACAGGCCAGGAAAAACGGGGCCAGCAAGTCCCCGACAGCCGCCACCATCCCCTGTCCACACTGCGTCAGAACCTTCCGGGCGCGAATTGGCCTGACCAGTCATCTGCGCACCCACAGAGCCCAACCCACCCACCCCCAGGATGACTAGATGGTCCTCGTCGATCCCGACGGACGAACCACACCTATCAGAGTGGAATTCTACAGATTTTTGCCAAAGGACAACACACTATTGTTGCCATGGGTTCTTCTTCAGTTCTTTTTCATACAAATGCTCAACCATGTCAAAACAAAACCGTCTTTTTTTTTTTCTTTTTTTTTCCAAATTACTATATTCTTATTCTTGTTGCTTATAGTCTAGCCGACCGCAGAGGACCATATCAGCACTGTCAAATCGTACAAATGTTTCCAATCACCAAGACAAACCCACAAAACACAGCTCATGACACATTGTCCTAACCGCTTAGCTCCATGGGGCATATAAGACAAGGCCGTGCTGAGGACATCAGCCCTTCCACTTAATTCGTCACATTGAAATGATTTTTACATCACCAAGACAAACTCACTAAACACAGTTCCTGACATATTATCCTAGCTCCTTAGGGCAAATAAGACTAGGCCGTGCTGAGAACATCAGCCCTTCTGCTTTAATTTATCATCCCCAGATTTAAAATAATAATAATAATAAATAAATAAATAAATAAAAGGAAGAAACACTATTTCAAAGCCAAACCAAAAAAAAATACACGAAAAGCCACATGGGCGAATAACACTGTAGAATGGACAACAGCTAGTTCCAATAATTTTTTTTATTTGAATGCACCTGTGGTTATTGTAGTGGTTGTCATTACGCTAGCAACATGAACCACTGTTTTGTCAGAAATTCAGCATCGTTCTGCCATGCTCCAAAGAAAACTGTGCAAGTGGCCCTTAACTTTTTGTGTGTGTGAACCTTGCAGTTCAATCCTGGTTCACTGAAAACAAGCAGCATCATCTCACTGCATGGTATCCTTTCTCTGCATCAGGAGATTAATTAATGTGAAATTAATGGGCCGAGGATTTCTGACGAACCAGCCAAGACATGATAAAATCAATGTTTGGCTTTCGCAGTGTTAAGCAACCAAATGAGGTGAACTTCAGTTTCAGTTTCAAAGTGTCAAAGTATGCAGACTGATCCATATAAGCTGCACCACATCTATTTACATAAAAAAGGAAACAAAAAGTAGCAGATGTCTGATCAGCAATAATTCACCGAATTAATTAAATTATTATCATTTAGTTAGTTGGTTATTTAGTTATTCATATATATATATATATATATATATATATATTGTACGCTTATAGTTGACTTCATCAAGTTTTTGCGCCTTATACATATTAGTAGCAGTAGTAGTAGTACTTTTTTCTTTCTTTTTTTTTGTATTTATCTTCTTTTTTTTTAAATGTATTTATCTTTTTTTTTTACATGTATTTATCTATCCTTTTTTATGTATTTATCTATCTTTTTTTTTCTTCTCAAGGCCTGACTAAGCGCGTTGGGTTACGCTGCTGGTCAGGCATCTGATTGGCAGATGTGGTGTAGCGTATATGGATTTGTCCGAACGCAGTGACGCCTCCTTGAGCTACTGAAAACTGAAATACTCACCGAACACGCTGTTTAGGCCTTGACAGCTTTGCTTTATATTTGTATCAAACATTAGCATACGATAGCCTAGGTTTGTATCAAACATTAGCATATAATCAAACAAGATGAATAAATAAGTAAATTCAGTTAAAGTGCACTATAAAGTGAGGTAAAAAGTT
Source organism: Babylonia areolata (assembly GCF_041734735.1). Taxonomy (NCBI): domain Eukaryota; kingdom Metazoa; phylum Mollusca; class Gastropoda; order Neogastropoda; family Buccinidae; genus Babylonia; species Babylonia areolata. The sequence continues at coordinate 29,280,498 of NC_134877.1, read as the reverse complement.
TTGTTATTATAATCAAGTAAATATTTTTATGTGTGAATGTTGTACCTGTCTATTTATTCATCATCGTATCTGAATTTTAACTATATTTTTTCAAGCGTTTCCGAGTCTCTGTCTACCAGTGTGTAAGGAACACGAATGGATCATAGTAGACTGTACATATGTTTATAAATGAAAATAAATAATAAAAATCAATGCAGAATATGGTTAACAACTTTAAACAGCCCCTTAAAATAGTTGTTTTGGTTCTTTCTTTTTTTAATGTTTCGTGGTAAAAAAAAGAAAAAAAGACTGACATGTTAACAAGCACGGGTTGACAATTTTTACATTTTCAGGAAACATGACCATGAGAAGCCCTTTTTCAGGAGACACACACACACACACACACACACACACACACACACACACACGTGTGTGTGTGATTTTCATGTCTTTTATTGCCCAAGAACGACAATGCTGACAACAGCTGATCAGGTGAACATTCAGAATACCTGGTACAACAATGCAAGCACTTTGACAAACACTCGTGCCCACTGTGGTTACAGAGATCACTAAACAATGAACAGTGTATTTTACATCACCTGATGATATCAGTCACAAATACAACAATATATATATATCACACAAATATAACAAGCATTTTCCATCAATGTTTGTGAACATTAAAATAAAGAATAGGCATCTCAGGTACTTTAACGATCATAATTCTTCAGAGGATGTGATCATAACACTACTCAGTTTGTACATATATATGAATGCAGTTAAAAACACGTAATGTATTGATATTTTGTGTCATAAAGCCTGCATGTGTGTGTAAAAATATAATTTCCTGAGCATGATAAATATATAAAATAAAAAACAAACAAACAAACTCTGCCCTCTTTTTCCACCGATTAAATTCAATTCTAATGACTTTTCTTTAAATGTTCTTTCCAAGGGCTTCTTTGTGTGTGTTGGGGGGGGGGGGGGGGGGGGGGGGCGTGTCTTGCCACCAGCAATGCTTATAGATCTTTCGAACAATGGACAAAAATAGAAAGAAAAAGGTAACAGAATTAAAGACATTACCACCAATCATAAAAAACAACTGCTTCAAATCCAGTGTATGTCAAAGAAGGGGAGAAGTATCAATATCAGTTGCTCAAGGAGGCGTCACTGCGTTCGGTCAAATCCATATACGCTACACCACATCTGCCAAGCAGATGCCTGACCAGCAGCGTAACCCAACGCGCTTAGTCAGGCCTTGAGAAAAATAAATTAAAAAATATAAAAAAATTAAAATAAATAAATAAATAAATAAAATAAAATAAATAAAGTAAAAAAACAACAACAAACCTTTTTTTTAATTTAAAAAAAAAGTTAATAATAGTACTACTACTACAACAACTACTAGTAAAATAATAATAATATACATATATATACATATATATATATAATTTTAAAAAAATAATAATAAATTAAAAAAAAAGGGGGGGGCAACAAACCAAGCGAAACAGCAAAAGCAAATTCATCTGTAAAGAAATGTCCAAGAGGTACTGCTGTACAAAGTCTCCATCCACACTAACGTCAATGCAGTACAAGTATCACTCGGCATCAACAGGGAACGGCATTGTGAGCAGCTTAAACAGCAAAGCTCTCAGGCTGATTAATGTATGGACTGAAAGATAGCTGAATTAAAAGTACTAGCATCATTGTACCCCCATGACTGCGAGCAACGAGTATGCTTGTCAGTGAAGGGGAAGCCTCACCATCACTGAGACAAGGGCAACTCACTGACACCTGCGCCTGGACATTGCTCTGGCGTTGAAATTCATCTTATGAAAATGGTTTCCATAATCTCAAAACTCAGCTCTTCCCTCAGCAATAATTTAAATTGTGGCAGCTCCACTTCCTTTACGTGAGCTGTGCTTGACTATGCATGTAATAAACTGTATACATATGTATGTATACATAGCTACACGCATGTATATGAATGTGTATTTGTATGTGTGAGTGTGTGCGCGCAAGTGTACGCATGCGCATCTGATTATATATGTTTGTATTTGTGCGTGCCTATGTGTGCGTATGTGTTGAAGGTAGCTGCTATATACATATGTATGTTAAAATGTATGTATGCATTGTGTGCATGTGTGTGTTTGGGTGTGTGTATGTGTGTGTGTGTGTGTGTGTGTGTGTGTGTGTGTGTTTAGTTTTTTAGTCACATTGTGGTGTGTGTATGTAACATTGATGTAATGTGTTATGTAAACATAAGTGTTTTTTAAAGCACCTAAAGCAGATTTCTGGATAGTGTGCTATGTAAGTATCCATTATTATCATCTTTATTATTCAATATATGCACAAACTAAAAAATAAAAATAAATAAATAAATAAAAAAACAAATTTAAAAAAGGGGTTGGGGGGGGGGTGGGGGGGAGGGAACTATCTTCTTCAGTATTTCTGGATGTGTCCATGAAAATTTGGGAGAAAAACAATACATTTTCTGCATTGTTTTCAGCATCAATGTACGTGGCATGGAAGCCTGTCCAGGGTGTAAACTCTCCAGGGTTGAAAGGGTTAAAGGTGAGGATGTCGGACACCTCTCTGTGATCTGCACTTTTCCTCTTGGGCCATGTGTCACTTTTCATCAACAGAAGCGATGGCATCACTTGAAAATACTCAAAAAGTAGTAAACATACTACAAATGTCTACAAAAATAAGTTGTGATGCAAGGCAACAGTCTACAGATAACTTGTGTTCATGATATATAAACATCTATTTGTATAACGGAGACAGCAAAGTAACAATGAGCAGTTATATATTTTCTTCTTGTTTTTCACAGTTTTATTATTCCCTACTCTTTGTATTTGCTAGATTAATTTTTTTAAGTCAACAAAAAATAAAACCTCTCTTTTAAATCATGGTAACAGACAATGCATCTCAAGATGCAGACAAGCAAATAAAAGAAGTGTGTCAGATGATGACCGAAATCCCTATTGCAAGCAACGGCAGTTTTCAGTGCATGTGTACATGCATGAGTACATGCATGCAAAATTCAAATGTACAAATGTATTTTCATTAACATTCCACAGACAAATTCAGTGATATAAGTCATTAAATCAGGATATTCATGTCGGATTTAAATCAGTTCTGTAGGTTTTTCCAACCCTTTCTGTGGTAATAACAACGTCAGCATCAACATTTACTCGTTTTAGCTTAAAGCAGTCACATTAACAAACTATCCTGCTCCAAGCAAATACTCAAAAGTATTCAATTTTTTTTTTCAGACTATGAAAGGCGATGCTCTTTCACAACGAAGGCTTTTATGGAATTGATTCATTTGCATTGTTATATCAACAGTTGGTAATATTTTCTACTGTTCAGTAGAATATCTTCAAGAACTTAATTCAAAAACAAACAAACTCATCAAAGGCATTAAAAAAACAAAACAAAAGGGAGTGACACAAAACAAACTTCATTGTGTGAAAGCAAACGCCAAATAATGTGATTATGAGATCATGTTTTGAAATGAAGCAATATTTCCTCTAGATTATCATCATGTTTATTACACAACCTCAACAAGGGAAAGATAAGAAGAGATGTGGTCAGTAAACTCAGCAAGTAATTTCCCCTCTAGGCTGTCATCATGTTTATTACACAACCCCAACAAGGGGAAAGATGAGAATGGATATTATCAGTTTTTATCAAACAATGAAAGCTTCCTTTGGGAGCCAACTATTCCCATCCTTGGGTGGGGAAACCCTCACCACTGACCACAGTACTTGGCGACTGGCTGCCTACAAGTGAATGTTGGTGTTTGAGGAGAGACGTCTTCAGGACCTTTGCCTGAAGCGTCAATCCCACCAACAGAGGAGACAAGACCCAACATCTGCTAGTGCCTGACCACGATGCAGCCGCAGTTGTGTGTCTGCCTTTGGGCTGTGTTCTCATGGCCAGTCACCAACAGCATCATCGTTTTCAATGGACTTCCATGCATGCAGATGTCCAGTGTCCAATGCAACATGGAACATTTGTGATGGGGGAAATACATGCCCAAAACATCTGATTTGAGCTGGCAATTTGCCATGCATTTCAGCTGGCACTACCTTTTACATAAAAATGGAGAATGGAGAGTTAGAAAATGTAACAACAATGCTCCAGAATGTTTTGAACACATGGGGAATATCTTTTGCCACTGCAGTGATATGCAACAGTTTCATGCTTTTAGGCTGGTGGTTAATTAATCAATAATCAAAAAGTTAAGTCCCATCTGCAATAAACAGCTGCCATCCATATCAGTCATATCATAAAACCACTCAGTGTTTAACCAACTGAAAAGAAAACGACACAAAAGAGAAAAGTCCTGATATTAATATCAAGTTCAAACAATGAATCACACAGGTTAATGTCATGATCTCTTAAAATCACTTTTCAAGAGTTTGCAGCAGTGCTGAACAAGCCAAATATGTATAAACCTGCCTCTGTGATGACTGCTTTGCAAAGCCCAATGCCCACATCACAAGGTGAGGTGTGTCATAAAAAAAAAAAAAAGAATATATAACTCTGTGAGTATCGGAATGTGGTCACAGCTTCATCTGTAATAGCAAGATCTGAGAATTTCCATCACGCACGGAGCTTAAACCAATACAATTCTTCACAAAATTGTTTTTCCTCCTATTTTGCAAAAAGGTAAAACAAAACAAAAAAACCCAAAACAACAACAACAAAAATAATAATAATGGGCATTTATGGCGCTTAATCTTACCAAAGCCCTAAGCGCTTTCAAAAACAAGAACACATATAGGACAAGTATACTGGGACGAAACAGCACAGGCATCAAGGGACAGTCACCACTTCCACCACAATCTTGCTATTCTCTTATCACAAACACAACAGACGCACACAAAGAAGGGACACACAAACTGGAGAGGAATGAAACAGAGATGCCAATCAGGATGTGAAAAGAGTAGTTTTAAGAGAAGATCTGAAGGATGACAGAGAAACCGAACTGCGGAGGGAAAGAGGGAGCTCATTCCACGAGGACGGGGCCTGGAGAGAGAATGAGTGTTGGTATTAAAGCACAGGATACGGAGAAGGTGAGTGTCAGATGAGGAGCGCAACTGTCGTGATGGAGTGTACAGATGTAGAAGATCGGTAATATATGAAGGAACAAAAAACAACAACAAAAAAACAACAAAAGACAAAAAAAAAATGTCTACAGAATAGGATGCAACCATTCTGGTTCATAGTGTCTGGAAAAACAGCAACTAAAACAGTCTCAACAGAATTTTCTCCGCAGTACTGCTGTCATGGTGATGTGGAGACCTCTGCCATGACCAACAACGAACTCAGACCCCATGACTGATATTACTGTAATTGTTGGTTATAGTCCAGCCGACCGCACAGGGCCATATCCGGACTGCCCAACTACACAAATGTCTAGCCATGTTAAATATAAAACTGTAACATAAAAAAAGATCACTGTAATGGACTGGGAAGGCAGAAAAAGGAGACAACTGAAGGGAAAAAAAAGTCAGAAATAAAGAGAGCTATAGAAAAGAGGAAATTTTTCAGCACAGAATTTCCAGAAGGCAGGAAAGACCCCTGGCATCCCACGGGGGACCATGCTTGACAAATGGGAGACCCAACAAGCACAAAGCGTCTAGGACCTCATCATCTAAAAAAGGGACTTGTAAACTAAAAAGTCAAAGACCTCTATCAAACATGCTGCAATGGTCACTTTGCATGAATGCTCATACAATAACACTTCACCATGTGGTAAAATCCTTATGGCACAACACTTCCAAAAACATCATTAACAAGTCTGTGATTAAGAAATATGCCATGGGGGAAAAAAATCAAATGGTGAATGAAACTGACTAAAGGCTATGGGTAAACAAAACGGGCCTTCAATGTTTCGTTTTAAGAGGCCTCCAAGAAGAAATCAGTAGTCCCAACAGCTGCACAGTGCATTTTTTTCAGCTAACCAACACACACACACACACACACAAACACACCAAGTGCTTGCTGGCAGAAACAGCAACAGGAAACATGTACATATATCACTGACCAACACAGAGTACAACACTGGCAAAACAACAACAAACTCTCTGACACTGAAGGCCACAAGACTCAGGCACAAAACGAGCTTCATCATGTATGACATGTATGTTAGTGGTGTCTGACTGTCACCATCAGAGCAGCAGGGGAGGTAACTGCTGTCCAGACAGTCTGAGCAAGAATTTAATTTTAGTGGAAAATGTCTTGCCCAAGTTACATCCCCACTCTCTAGGCCAAGAGGGCTTTAGGACAGTCGGCGTTGGGATGCTTCCCAAAGGCCAACCAGCCCCTAAGGCTGCAGTACTATGAGCAAGTGCGATCTTGCCTCCTAGTTTAAAGAGTCGTATTCCTTCACAAAGACAAAGCTGTAAATGGATTCCCAATGCACTGCTCCATTAACAATTAAACAAAAAACATGAGCAGGCTTCATTCACAGCTGTCAATCTGAAGGGAAGGACTCACACTGATTGGTGAGTTTCAGTTTCCAGGTGTCAAAACATTCTGACTGATCCTATAAAATTATGCTACACCACATCTGCTGTACAATTTTAGAAAAAAAATAAATTATAAAAAAAAGAGCAGATGCCTGAACTTTACATAAACCTAATGCACCGATCAGGTTTTGATACCTAACTGGCTTGGTCAACTCTTCATAAGTTTAACCTCGCCTTTCTGTTGCTTATAACATAACCATATCTGGGCTGAATAACTGTAAATATCAGTCCTGTGGAACCTTGGGGGAAAAAAAGCCAAAAAAACAAAACAAAAAACAACAACGAAATTTTAAAATTAGACACAAGTGTAGTCACATTTATGCATTAAAACCTAGGACAAGTCTGGCATTGATCATTCTGTAAATTTTTCACCAGGGAATAACAATATATAAATAAGAATTTAAAGAAAAAAAATAATTAAAAAAATATTCAAAAAAAAGATCGAAAATGTAACTGCATGTAATCATAATAAACATCAACAACATATACATAACACTGGCAGACAAAACCAAAAAATGACCAACCGGCACCTCGCACATCCTTGGTGCAAAGATGATGAGAACATAGAAAAGAGTGCCCAGTTATCAACTAATCAACTGCAGAAAATCAAAAACAACTACAAAAATCTAGCTTTCCAGGAAAAATATAATAAGTGAATGGGGCAGCAAGGCAGAAAATAAAGAAAGAATGAGATGACAGAAAGAAAAGATAAAGGGGTGAGAAACTTCTTCTTCTTCTTCTGTGTTCGTGGGCTGCAACTCCCACGTTCACTCGTATATGCACAAGTGGGCTTTTATGTGTATGACCGTTTTTAACCTGCCATGTAGGCAGCCATACTCCGCTTTCGGGAGTGTGCATGCTGGGTATGTTCTTGTTTCCATAACCCACCGAACGCTGACATGGATTACAGGATCTTTAACGTGCATATTTGATCTTCTGCTTGCGTATGCACACGAAGGGGGTTCAGGCACTAGCAGGTCTGCACATATGTTGACCTGGGAGATTGGAAAAATCTCCACCCTTTACCCACCAGGCGCCGTCACCGTGATTCAAACCCAGGACCCTCAGATTGAAAGTCCAACGCTTTAACCACTCGGCTACTGCGCCCGTCAGGGCGAGAAACAAAAAGAGTGATTGAAAAGAGGACATTTCATGCACAGAATTTCCAGGAGTATTTACACTGAAAGAGTGCATGCATCCCCCACAGAGGTGCTCTCCATAAGTTGTAAAATAAAACACAAAGAAAAATGATGCAAATACATACATCACAATGACTCACAGCTCACAGCACAACATATTGCACATCAGACCAAAACTAGTTCCAGTCCATCACAATGTGCGTACACAAGGGTTCAATCAAAGGCTTTAAACATCATCCAAAAATGGAAAGCTTTGGGAAACACTTCCATTCATTTAAAGGCTTCTTTAAATAAGTATCATCAAATGGAAAGCTTTGTGAAACACTTCCATTCAATCAAAGGCTTTTTTAATTAGATATAATCCAAAAATGGAAAGCTTTGTGAAACACTTCCATTCAATTAAAGGCTTCTTTAAATATCATCCAAAAACGGAAAGCTTCGGGAAACACTTCCATTCAATTAAAGGCTTTTTTAAAATATCATCCAAGAATGGAAAGCTTTGTGAAACACTTCCATTCAATTAAAGGCTTTTTTAAAATATCATCCAAAAATGGAAAGCTTTGGGAAACACTTCCATTCAGTGAAAGGCTTCTTTAATTAGATATAATCCAAAAATGGAAAGCTTTGTGAAACACTTCCATTCAATTAAAGGCTTCTTTAAATACAATCCAAAAATGGAAAGCTTTGTGAAACACCTCCAAACAAAGAATCCATCGACTATAATACAGGAAAGTGACAGCTATCATCAATCTATGGAATCCAAAAGCATACTAAAATTAAAATAATTAGAAGAGCTAATATATATATATATATATATATATATATATATATATATATATATATATATATATATATATATATATATATTATAAGGAGAACGAAATAAAGACTGACATACCTTATAAGAACAACACAGGTAACATAAAAAGAAAAAAACCCAACTGATTATAGTAAGAGAGGCAGCCAAAATAAGTCAGCAGACAGTAAGAAGGATGTAGGTACCAGGCAAGAAAATGAAATTAGAGGAAGGAGAAGTCAGCAGACATGAAGGAGAAGTCAGCAGACAGCAATGAGAAGTCAGCAGACAGGAAGGAAGTCAGCAGACAGGAAGTCAGCAAACAGGAAGGAAGTCAGCAAACAGGAAGGAAGTCAGCAGACAGGAAGGAGAAGGCAGGAGAAGTCAGCAGACAGGAAGGAGAAGGAAGGAGAAGTCAGCAGACAGGAAGGAGGAGTCAGCAGACAGGAGGAGTCAGCAGACAGGAAGGAGAAGTCAGCAGACAGGAAGGAGGAGTCAGCAGACAGGAAGGAGAAGTCAGCAGACAGGAAGGAGAAGTCAGCAGACAGGAAGTCAGCAGATAGGAAGGAAGTCAGCAGACAGGAAGGAAGTCAGCAAACAGGAAGGAAGTCAGCAGACAGGAGAAGTCAGCAGACAGGAAGGAGAAGTCATCAGACAGGAAGTCAGTAGACAGAAAGGAAGTCAGCAAACAGGAAGGAAGTCAGCAGACAGGAAGGAGAAGGCAGGAGAAGTCAGCAGACAGGAAGGAGAAGGAAGGAGAAGTCAGCAGACAGGAAGGAGGAGTCAGCAGATAGGAAGGAGAAGTCAGCAGACAGGAAGGAGGAGAAGTCAGCAGACAGGAAGGAGAAGGAAGGAGAAGTCAGCAGACAGGAAGGAGGAGAAGTCAGCAGACAGGAAGGAGGAGAAGTCAGCAGACAGGAAGCAAGTCAGCAGACATGAAGGAGAAGTCAGCAGACAGGAAGGAAGTCAGCAAACAGGAAGGAAGTCAGCAGACAGGAAGGAGAAGGCAGGAGAAGTCAGCAGACAGGAAGGAGAAGGAAGGAGAAGTCAGCAGACAGGAAGGAGGAGTCAGCAGACAGGAAGTCAGCAGACAGGAAGTCAGCAGAGAGGAGAAGTCAGCAGACAGGAAGGAGAAGTCAGCAGACAGGAAGGAGGAGAAGTCAGCAGACAGTAAGGAGGAGAAGGAAGGACAAGTCAGCAGACAGGAAGGAGAAGTCAGCAGACAGGAAGGAGAAGGAAGGAGAAGTCAGCAGACAGGAAGGAGAAGACAGCAGACAGGAAGGAGAAGTAAGGAGGTCAGCAGACAGGAAGGACAAGTCAGCAGACAGGAAGGAGAAGTCAGCAGACAGGAAGGAGAAGGAAGGAGAAGTCAGCAGACAGGAAGGAGAAGACAGCAGACAGGAAGGAGGAGAAGTCAGCAGACAGTAAGGAGGAGAAGAAGAGAAGGAAAGAGGTCAGCAGAAGAAAAAGAAGATAAAACAACAGCAGACAGGAAAAAAAACACCAAAAAACAAAACAAAACAAAAACAAAATAGAACCAGGTAGGAATATAAAAACTCAGCAGAGCAGGAAAACTAAATAAAACAGCAGATAGGAAAATAAAACAAAGTCAGCTATTCCCTGAATCCACACTGAGGTAACAGAATACGGCAAATAACGGAACCGAACTTTAAAAGAAACAATTAAAAAAAAACCTGAAAAAATGAAAATAAAAATAAAAGAGAGGGGACAGCTGTTCCCCTGAATGCTGCACTAATTCGATCAAGGGAAGAGCATCAACAAAATGATGACAAACCGATGACAAACCGATGATGCAAGTGATGAAAACATCCACAGACATTGTTACAAGGTCTGCGTCAAGCATTGTACACTCATGTACGTGTGAACACATGAAGATGTTTTGGTCTTTTTTTTTTCTTCCAAAAAAAGGGAAGGGAAGAACCTAACTGGCCTGGACAGCCATAGTTTTTTTGTTTTTTTTTTAAAAAAAACATCGAAGACATAGAGGTAGAAGCAGACCCAAGCTTGACACAAAACAACAGAGGGAGAATGGACAGGCCCGGTGGTCACGGAGCAGGACGCAGACACTCCTCCTCTAGCGTACCATGGACACCTGCAACCAACACAAGGGGAAGCTGGGTCAGCATGAAAGGAAACTGCAAACTGCTCAAAACTTTAACCAGTCACGGCAGTCATGGTGCAGAGCTGTGGTGTTTACAACAGAAGGATAAGTGAGTGAGCGAGAGTGAGTAACCGTGAGTTTCAGTGTGTGTGTGTCCGTGTGTGTGTGTGTGTGTGTGTGTGTGTGTGACTCCTCTTGCATACCATAGATGCCTGCAAAGAACACAGCACAAAAAAAAAAAAAAAAGCTCAAAACTTTAACCAGTCACAATGCAGAGTTGTGTTTACAACACAAGGATGAGTGAGTGAGTGAGAGAGATTGTTTGTTTATTTATTTATAGTCTGTTCATCTAAGATGATGATATTAGACTGAAAATAAATGATATTATTATTATCATTTGGATTATTATCATTTCTATCATCATGATGATTGTTATTATTAATTAGAAATCGACATTTCTGTATATTCGAATGAAAATGGGGGTGGTCGAGGTGGAGGGGACGGAGGGTGGGGGTGGAGGCAAGGGGGGGGGGACTCAGTTTCAGTTTTGAGTGAGAGAGAGAGAAAGTGAGTAAGAGTGACTCAGTGAATGTGAGCATGTGCGTGTATACATGTGAGTGTGTGTGTGTGTGTCTTTGTGCATGTGTGTGCATCTGTGCATGCGCATGCATACCCCCCCCCTCCCCCAGCCCCCGTTCTCCGCCCGCCCCCCCGCCCCCCACCCACACACCTTTTTTTTCTGTCTGCATGGGTACTTGTACATTATTTTTCTATAAACTTTTGCCATGGCAACCCTTTAGTTACCATGGGCCAAATGCATGCTGTTAACGAGACCTCGGTTTATCATTTTCTCCAATGACCAAAGTAAAAGGAGGCAGCCAGCAGCTGTTAACGAGACCTCTGTTTATCATTTTCTCTAACGACCAAAGTAAAAGGAGGCAGCCAGCAGCTGTTAACGAGACCTTGGTTTATCATTTTCTCTAACGACCAAAGTAAAAGGAGGCAGCCAACAGCTGTTAACGAGACCTGGGTTTATCATTTTCTCTAACGACCAAAGTAAAAGGAGGCAGCCAACAGCTGTTAACGAGACCTCGGTTTATCATTTTCCCTAACGACCAAAGTAAAAGGAGGCAGCCAGCAGCTGTTAACGAGACCTCGGCTTATCATTTTCTCTAACGACCAAAGTAAAAGGAGGCAGCCAGCAGCTGTTAACGAGACCTCGGTTTATCACTTTCTCTAATGACCAAAGTAAAAGGAGGCAGCCAGCAGACATGAAGAATGGACAGCACCACAGCACAAAGGGAGAGAAAAACAATCATAGTTTCAGTTTCTCAAGGAGACACCACTGCATTCGGACAAATCCATATACGCTACACCGCATCTGCTAGGCAGATGGCTGACCAGCAGCATAACCCAATGCGCTTAGTCAGACCTTGAGTGCATGCATATATATATATATATATATATATATATATATATATATATATATATATATATATTTGTGTACCTATTAGAGTTGATATCTTGTATAGAATTTTGCCAGAGGATAACCCTTTTGTTGCCGTGGGTTATTTTTCAGTGCGCAAAGTGCGTGCTGCACACGGGACCGCAGTTTTATCATCTCATCTGAATGACCTGATGCTCTGTTTCATTTTTCCAGTCAAACGTGGGAGGAAGGGAGAGAGCGGGATTTGAACCCACACCCCTGACACGGTATTGGCAGATGAGCGTCTTAACCATTCTGCCACTTTGTTTTTGTGACACGAACAGGTGCAACAGCCGAGTGGTTTAAAGCGTTGGACTTCTAATCTGAAGGTTCCAGATCTGAATTTTGGTAACAGCTCCTGGGGTTTTAAGGGTGGAGATTTTTCCGATCTTCCAGGTCAACATACATGCAGACCCGCTAGTGCCTGAACCCCCTTTGTATGTATGTGCACGCAGAAGATCAAATGAGCACTTTGAAGACCCTGTAATCCACGTCAGCGTTCAGTGGGTTATGGAAACAAGAACAGACGCAGTATACACACCCCCCAAAACAGAGTATGGCTGCGGGGTAAATAAAAACAAAATGGTCATACACGTCAAATACTACATCTTTGTATGCACGTCTACGTGTTTGTGACAAAAACCCGACTGAATGACACAAATGATGAGCACCCAATGGCAAATGTCAGTTGGCTCTACCTGTGTCGGCAGTGCTGTAGTGCAAATGGCTCCAAGTTTGTGAAGTGCTCATAGAGTCTGGTCTCTGACCAAGGATAGACACCATGTAAGTAACCATGTCACCCATCATCGTCATACCTTGTGGGCATTGTGGTAGCCGTGCTGCTGACACAGCTTCGTGCTCTCCTCCATGTCCTTGGTGTCCATCCAGATGAAGGTGCGCACCTCCTCCTCACTGGAAGGGGCGATGTGCGGGATGTCTGAAACACACACCACCCCCATCCGTTAACAATAATAATGATGATAATAACAAAATATCTGGACGCCTTTTTCTCCGGAGAGCCCCAGAGCATTTACAAATACAGTTACACATACATACATTGATGCAGATACATTTCATAACGTTCATTTGCTTATACGCTTCACGAAATAAACAGGTCACACACACACACACACCAGGCATTCTTACTGATACAGCTCCATTCCTCTCTCCACCCACCAACAATCGCAGACAGACACAGAGGATGGAAAAACTAAGCATAAGAACTGTGGACAAGGTGAGTTTTGAGAGCTGATTTGAAAAAGAACAAAAAGTTAACATAACTCACTTGTGCTGTTTCGCATACATGCGAGAGGAGCACGACCTGAAAGTCAAAGCGGCTTCGCTTACATTACAACGGAAGAATCTCGTGATTTTTACTGAGACGGTTACACTTCAAGGGAAGTAACAAACGTTTACAAATGACAGTTTGATGTCTGTAAATGGATTTATCTCCCCTGACAGTGTCCAACACATACAATTAGTGTATGAGAGTTTGTGTAACCAGCTGAGTGCTTATAAGACGTCAGCTGACGTCCTGCAAAAAGTGTTGACATAGTGCCTACAAGACATCCACTGACGTCCTGCATGTATTTCAATTTTTCTTTCATGGGAGTTTGGTACAATGAACAGACTGAAAGTATTTGTTCCAAGACTTTTTGAGTTTTTTCAGACCCTGAAGAGAAACATACTTTTCCTCAAGACTTTTTCAGACCCTAAAAAGCAACAACACATTTTCCCTCGATACTTTTTCAGCCCTTGAAGAGCAACACACATTTTCCCTCGATACTTTTACAGACCTTGAAGGGAAACGTATTTTCCCCACAATAATTTTTCAGACCATGAAAGGAAACATATCCCCCCCCCCCCCCCCCCCCCCCCCCCCCTAGCTTTTTCAGACCTTGAAGGGCAACAAATTTTCCCCCAATGACTTTTCAAGACCCTGATGGGCAAAAGCATTTCCCCAAACGACATTTTCAGACCTTGAAGAGAAACATTTTCCCCCAAGACTTTTCCAGACCCTCAAGGGCAAAAACATATTTCCCCCCCACCCCCCAACGACTTTTCCACACATCCATGACACGCTGTGTGAACCCCCAGTCCCAGTTCTACACAGCCAGATCGGGACGGCCACTGACCTTTACACTTGCTCTTGATCTTCTCCATCTTGGCCATGCAGAGGGTGGAGGCCTGTTTGTGGTCCACCATGGGGGCCGGGTAGTCCTGGCCCACGATGCACCCTGCCTTCCTCTGCACCTCCACGGGGGCCTTCCACGGCTCAAACAGGTACAGCAGCGGCATGTCCTTCAGCTCCGGCACGTAGCGTCTGCCCACCAGGGCAAGGGGACAGACACAGACACTTGTTTGGTTTTGGATTTTTGATATATTCTTTTCTATTTATTTCTTAAATATGCACATATTAGACACAAACACACTTACATACACACACAAACACACTTACACACACACTAACACACCACACATTCACACACACACACACACTCACACCATCATCACCATGATAGAAGTCCATTACGAACAATGAAGATGTCAGTGATTCCAGATGTCATACTGTCTCTCTCTCACACACACACACTCACACACACACACATGCATCATCACCATAGTCACAGAAGTCCATCACAAATGATGCAGACATCAGTGACTCTGCAGATGACAATGCAGCCACAGACATACACACATGCCGCATACATTCTTGTTACCATAACCCAACCAAATGCCGACATGGATTACAGGATCTTTAACGTGCGTATTTGATCCTCTGCATGCATATACACCACACAAAAGAGGTTCAGGCACTGGCAGGTCTGCACATCTGTCGACCTTAGAGATCGGAAAAATCTCCACCCTTTACCCACCAGAAGTCATGACCAGGCCTAGGATTGGAACCCAGGACTCTCAGATCCAAAGTTCAACACTTTCACCAACCGGCTGTTGCAAACCATCACAAGCAATGAGGGTGTGTTTTCCTGTCCCCCTTGTGTCTGACTAATGAGTTATCATTGCAAAGCGTTTGAAGAGGTTTGAAAGCTACTGTTGCAATTGGGTTTTTTGTTTAGTTTTTTTGTTATTTTTTTAGTTCCACAATACAACATATCAACATAAATCTTTATCACTCTACCACAAAACAGCAACATATTCTTCTCCCAAAGAATCACAAAGAATAATAAATTAAATACAGATTCCAAGACTGTACAAACATAATCAAGGGAAAAAAAAACCCAGTATTATTGAAAAAAGGCAAAACATGTTATACAATAACTAACCATCTCTCTCACTTTCATTTCATTCTCACACTCACTTACACAGACACACAGACACAGACACACACATACATACAGAGTAAAAAAAAAAAATTTAATTTAAAAACAAAAAGTGGGGGGGCAGGGGGGGTTACACAAAGACAAACTACTACTATTGTCCTCATCATGCGAGTTTCTGGCCCCCTGAGTTACCTGACGTAGTCCCCCTTGGGGTCCATGCGGCGCCCGTAGCGCACAGGGCAGATGCAGCGCGGACACTGCAGCACTTTCTCAAAGGCAGAGCTGGACACCCACATCCAGTTGCCCGCACACACTGACCAGTCCGCGTCCACCAGGTACTTGTCAAACACCTGCACACCCAATGAGGAAGGTGCAAGAATGGTTAAGGTGCTCATCTGGGTAGTAGAATGGTAGCAGAATGGTTAAGGTGCTCATCTGGGTAGTAGAATGGTAGCAGAATGGTTAAGGTGCTCATCTGGGTAGCAGAATGGTTAAGGTGCTCATCTGGGTAGCAGAATGGTAGCAGAATGGTTAAGGTGCTCATCTGGGTAGCAGAATGGTAGCAGAATGGTTAAGGTGCTCATCTGGGTAGCAGAATGGTAGCAGAATGGTTAAGGTGCTCATCTGGGTAGCAGAATGGTTAAGGTGCTCATCTGGGTAGCAGAATGGTAGCAGAATGGTTAAGGTGCTCATCTGGGTAGCAGAATGGTTAAGGTGCTCATCTGGGTAGCAGAATGGTAGCAGAATGGTTAAGGTGCTCATCTGGGTAGCAGAATAGTTAAGGTGCTCATCTGGGTAGCAGAATAGTTAAGGTGCTCATCTGGGTAGCAGAATGGTTAAGGTGCTCATCTGGGTAGCAGAATGGTTAAGGTGCTCATCTGGGTAGCAGAATGGTTAAGGTGCTCATCTGCCAATACAGAGGGTCTGGGTTCAATTCCAGCTCTGGCCTTTTCTCTCAAGTTTGACTGGAAAAATCAAACTGAGTGTCCCTTGTCTCTTGTCATTCGGATGAGACGATAAACCGAGGTCCCCCCATGTGCAGCATGCACTTGGCGCACTGAAAAAGAACCCATAGCAATGAGAGTCGTTGTCCTTTGGCAAAATTCTGCGGAAAAAATCCACTCTGATAGGTGTACAAATAAATATGCATGTACTCAAGGCCTGACTAAGTGCGTTGGGTTATGCTGCTGGTCAGGCTTCTGCCTAGCAGATGTGGTGCAGCGTATATGGAATGTCTTAATGCAGTGACGCCTCCTTGAGAAACTGAAACTGCATACACACCATGCCACTCAAACATGCCCTTTGTCTATTCACAGCCAGAGCCATGTATCTCCAAAATGGCCGTTTTGAGAAACTGCCAGTTGAAACATTCAAATGGTAAGGGGAATCGAGATTGTGCTCTGATGTACATGACTTCAAAAAAATAATAACAATTTATTGAAGTTTTTTTGAACATTTGTGCTTACTGGTATATGACCTTCACACAACAAAAAAACAAAATTTAAGTTTTTCGGATCATTTGTGCACAAATGTTTATGACGTTCACAAAAAAAACCCAAATAATTTCAGGATTTTAGATCATCAATGCAAATACGGAAAAAAAATGCCTGAAAATGATCTATCATTATATGCAGAAAAATGAACTACTGGAACAACTAAAGCAGTGAAAGCTGACAACGAGCACCAGCCCATCTCACCTCCAAGCCCAGCTGCCAGTCGATCCAGAGGTCCCCACGGGTCAGGAAGCAGGAGACAGACTGACGGCACACGTGGTGGATCCATCCCTCGTCCTTCAGCTGACGCATGCAGGCATCAATCCAGGGGTACCCTGTCCGGCCCTGTCACACCCACCCAGGGTAAACATGTACCACAGTTCTCAGCCTATAAGGCGCAGCAGCGCATAAGGGCGCACCCCCTGAAGTTAGTTTGAACTCATCCTTGGCACACACACATCTGCTAAGCTGCATCTGCCGTAAAGTGAAAGTTCTCCATTTTGTCTTTGCTAATGACCTTTTTTATATTATAATTATTATTTATTTATTTATTTATTTATTTATTTACTTATTTATGTACGCTTATCTATTATTTATTCACCTTTTTCTTTTTCTCATGGCCTGACTAAGCGTGTTGGGTTACGCTGCTGGTCAGGCATCTGCTTGGCAGATGTGGTGTAGCGTATATGGATTTGTCCAAACGCAGTGACGCCTCCTTGAGCTACTGAAACTGAAACTGAAACTAAGAGCGGATGTTGTTTTCTGAGTAGTGATGTCATGTTCAGAAAAATGGATCGGAATCTGACTTGTTTTCACCTGCTTGTTGACTCATCTCTTTTAAGTCCTCTGTATGTCTCCTCTGTTATCTGCTGCTTTCTTCTTTTTTCAACTTTTTTTTTTTTTTTTTAATAATATTTTTTTAATTGCCTTCAGTCGAATGTACACTGCTGTAAAGCCTCAATCCATGTTCAATCAGAATCCAGCCTGATATCCCTACTTTAAAGACCCGTTCACCATTTTGCTTTGCGTTCTGTTTTCAAAAAACAATCATTTTACTTCTAATTTTCCTACTTTGATACCATAAATTTATCCCAAACTCAGACACCATGCTTTTGTTCTTTTTTCGTGGCTTAAAGTCAAACTGTGATCACGTTCAGTTAAAAAAATGTTATGCTCACTATGCTTGGCATTACAAATCAATATACACTCAATGCACTGACAGCTTACAACCAATGCACCGACACCTAACAACCCAATGCACCAACACCTAACAACCCAATCTAGTGTTATGCACTGATGCCAAACAACCCAATGCACCAATACGTAACAACCCAGTGCACGGACA
This sequence comes from Babylonia areolata, assembly GCF_041734735.1. Lineage (NCBI taxonomy): Eukaryota > Metazoa > Mollusca > Gastropoda > Neogastropoda > Buccinidae > Babylonia > Babylonia areolata. Next base: position 29,262,312 of record NC_134877.1, on the reverse strand, counting down.
CCTAAACAACCCAATGCACCGACACCTAACAACCCAATGCACCGACACCTAAACAACCCAATGTGCTGACACCTAACAACCCAATGCACTGACACCTAAGCAACCCAATGCGCTGACACCGAACAACCCAATGCGCCGACACCTAACAACCCAATGCACTGACACCTAAACAACCCAATGCACTGACACCTTGACAATTAACATCCCAATGAATGCACTGACACCTAACAACCCAATGCACCAACCCAAAGCACTAACAACCCAATGCACCGACACCTAACAACCCAATGCACAGACACCTAACAACCCAATGCGCCAACACCTAAACAACCCAATGCGCCGACACCTAAACAACCCAATGTACTGACACCTAACAACCCAATGCGCCGACACCTAAACAACCCAATGTACTGACACCTAAACAACCCGATGCGCTGACACCTAAACAACCCAATGTACTGACACCTAAACAACCCAATGCGGCGACACCTAAACAACCCAATGTACTGACACCTAACAACCCAATGCACTTACACCTGACAACCCAATGCACCGACACCTAACAACCCAATGCACCGACACCTGACAACCCAAAGCACTGACACCTAAACAACCCAATGCACTGACACCCTGACAGTTAACAACCCAATGAATGCACTGACACCTAACAACCCAATGCACTGACACCTAACAACCCAATGCACTGACACCCTGACACTTAAGAACCCAATGAATGCGCTGACACCTAACAACCCAATGCACTGACACCCTGACACTTAACAACCCAATGAATGCACTGACACCTAACAACCCAATGCACTGACACCCTGACACTTAACAACCCAATGAATGCACTGACACCTAACAACCCAATGCACTGACACCCTGACACTTAACAACCCAATGAATGCACTGACACCTAACAACCCAATGCACTGACACCCTGACACTTAACAACCCAATGAATGCACCGACACCTAACAACCCAATGCACCGACACCTGACAACCCAATGCACTGACACCCTGACACTTAACAACCCAATGAATGCACTGACACCTAACAACCCAATGCACCGACACCTGACAACCCAATGCACTGACACCTAACAACCCAATACACTGACACCTGACAATGCACTGACACCTGACAACCCAATGTGCCGACACCTAACAACCCAATGCACTGACACCTGACAATGCACTGACACCTGACAACCCAATGTGCCGACACCTGACAACCCAATGTGCCGACACCTAACAACCCTGCTCACCTTGGTCCAGAGCTCGAGGTGCTCCTGGTCACGATACCAGTCGATGTCCAGGCAGATGGGGTTGCCCTCCATGCGGTTGTAGAGGGGGTTGTTGACCGACATGCAGTAGAAGTACTCCCGCCAGATCAGCTGACCCGTGATGGAGTTGGGGACCTCGTCCGTCCGACACACCTGGCACGCCACCACAGACCACTTCAGTCACCCACTCACCACTACCACACGTCCCCTTGAGCTTCACACAATCAACACTTTCGCCCCCTTCACTGACAAGGTTACATGCAAGACTGCTTCAAGTCCAGACTGGCCTTCTGCCTGTGATACAACAAAGTAAATTTCATATTTTCATCAACATACTGATGTTGTTCTTCATGTGGAAGAAGAAGTAGCTTGGGTTGTTGTTGTTTTTTTGCATGATTCCTTGCATTCTTACTATCACTCTTTATAAAAAAATATAGGACGGAATATTTTCAAAGTCTAACACAGCTGCTGTTCACAGCCTTACACTCTAAAAGACAGCAATATTTGCACCGTTGAAATATTGTTGTTTGTAGCCTCAAACCTCATATTATGCGACTGCTGTTCAGAAGATAATAATCATTAAGCACCAATGACTTCTCTTATTCACTGAGTAATGAACTAATAAAGATAACTGCATGGGGAAAACCCAAAGCATCCAAGTGTGACAAAACTCTGACTCAGTCTCTTTGAAGAAAAACATTGTGAAAATTTAGTCATTCAGGTGAAACGATAAACTGAGGTCCGGTGTGAAGCATGCACTTAGGACACCTAAAAAAAAATCCACATACAAACAAAAGGGTTGTCTTTGGCAAAATTCTGTGGGAAAATCCACCTTGATAGTAAAGAAAAAAACAGTAATAGTAAAGAAAAAAACACACAAAAAAAAAACACTTGCAGACAGAAAAAAAAAACCACAAAAAATGTGGGTGGTATTGCACTGTGGAGACATGCACTCCGCAGGGAGAGCAGCCCAAATTTTACAGAGAAAAATATGCTGTGAGGAAAAAACGTAACACAATAACTTGGTGGTGGTTCGTCGGGTTCGACGATGGCATCTATGTGTGGGGGGGGTGGACCCGCAGGTGACTGTGGAATCCAAGGCGGGAATGGCAAAGACGTCCACAATCAGGACAGGGAAACACTGGCCAGGAGGTTTGGGTGCCTCAACTGCTGCCTTCCTTTATTTGCATGGGCCTCCGTGATGCTGTCACATCGGCTGTCCTCAAATGTCTCTGTTGCTTTTTGCACGTCAATAAAATAAAATACAAGAAAACCACTAAATGGTAAAAAAAAAAAAAAAAAAAAAATTAGAAATATAAAAAAACAACAACCCAACAATGAAAACATGTTGGATACAACTTTCAAACACCTGAAACAGAACAGGGAAAGGGGCGTCTGACAGTGACACTTTCCATTACCTCCTTAAAGGCTTGGCGAATGGACCAGTAGAAGCGCCGGATCGACAGACTGCCGAAGCGAAGGTGTGGACTCAGACTCATGGGTGACCCCACCAGGTCAGGGTTGATCTGATTCGGCAGGCACTGGCCTTTCTCAAAGGCCTGAGATATGAAAGCAAACAAACAATGTTTTAAGAGAGAGAGAGAGAGAGCAAGAAAGAGAGAGAGAGAATGTGCACATGTGCATGTGTTTGTGTATGCACTTTTGAGCATGTGTGCGCACATGTGCGCAGAAGTGTATGTGTGTGCGTGTGCGTGTGTGTTTGTGTATGGATGCATATGTCTGTCCATATGCTCATGATTACAGGAAGCATGTCATTGTTTAAGTCGATAAATGCTGATCTGAACATGTATGTGAATGTGCAGATGCATGCATGCTTATGCATGTGTGTGAATGTGTGCGTGTGTATGTGAGTGTGTGTGTGAGCATGTGTGTCACTCTGTGTGTGTGTGTGTGTGTGTGTGTTGCAAGTGATTGCTTTGCCCATCATTAATGTGACAGGTATTCGAGCTAAATGACAAAATTCTCTGAGTGTGAGTTTTCAAACAATATATTGAATAATGTTGTATCTTATCTTCCAGTATAACTCATTCAATCACAAATCCAAGTTATGGATTTTCACAACTCACACACAGACACATACCTACACACACTCATACAAAAATTATTGATTGTCAATGGACACACACACACACACACACACACACAACCTATAAATTTTATTGTCTTTTGACTATTTGTCAACTGCTGCCTGCTCTAATGTCTATATCAAAACTGTCCATTATGTTGAAAATTGTCATTCTAATAAGCAATAACCAAGCTTTCTATGTTTTGTTACAGGATTTTTTTTCCCCCTAAGTACACAATATTGTTCTTGCACATTCTATCAAACCATTTCCCTACCTAACTTGATGCTTTATTCACAGAAATAACGGAGGCACACACAACAGCTCATTTCTTCACAAAATTCATTCATTTTGTAATAAACGGACACATAATAAGACATAAGAATCAATTTGAGCATAGTCCATTTGGATTCATAATAAACAGACATACAAATAATAACTTTCTAGGAAATAAACAACAAAAAAAGTGACAAAAAGAGGATGAACAAATGAGTCACCGTTGTGCAGGTTGTTATCAAGAAATGTCACCCACCTTTCTCTCCTTCTTGATACGGTCCGTCAGAAGTTGTAGCGCTCGTAACTCCCCTCCGGTGTAGCCACTGATCGGGCTTTTCTGCCGATTGGATTCAGCATTCACCCCTGGATGAATACATGTAAAATGTTACATGTCTCTCTGAGCATGTATGTCTACATGCCTGAAATCTGAATGACACAGGAAAGGAATGATGAGCGCCCAATGCAGCCGTCAGTCGGCTCTACCCAGGTAGGCAGCCTGCTGTGCAAATGACCCTGTGTTTGCAGACCGTTTAGCGTCTATCTGTTAGAGCTTGGTCTCCAACTGAGGATAGGCACTATACAGGTAACCGTATTATTCATTGTGTGTGTGTGTGTGCGTGCGTGTGTGTGTGCGTGCGCATGTGTGTGTGTTTGTGCGTGTGTGTGCGTGTGCGTGCGTGTGTGCGGGTACATGCGCATGTGCATGCGTGTGAGCTTGCCTTCACTAAGACGTGGACAAAGAAATTTAAAATCAAAATTCTAAATGAGTAAATGCTAAAACAAACGTTACTGAAATTTCCATCGCATCACTTAATGATGCTTGTACATCATAAGTGGAGTGATGGCCTAGAGGTAACGCGTCCGCCTAGGAAGCGAGAGAATCTGAGTGCGCTGGTTCGAATCACGGCTCAACCACCGATATTTTCTCCCCCTCTACCAGACCTTGAGTGGTGATCTGGACTCTAGTCATTCGGATGAGACGATAAACCGAGGTCCCGTGTGCAGCACGCACTTAGCACACGTAAAAGAACCCACGGCAACAAAAGGGTTGTTCCTGGCAAAATTCTGTAGAAAAATCCACGTCAATAGGAAAAACAAATAAAACTGCACGCAGGAAAAATACAAAAAAATGGGTGGCGCTGTAGTATAGCGATGCGCTCTCCCTTGGGAGAGCAGCCCGAATTTCATACAGAGAAATCTGTTTTGATAAAAAGAAATACAAAAAAATAAATATCAACTACAGTGTGCTGCACACATACAGAGTTCAACAGTGCATGCAGCCAATGTAATGAGTACCACAAACATGGGTGCTTTCTTCCTTTTTTTTCTTTTTTTTTTTTTGTACTTTTCTTTTAACAATGAAAAACCAGAGCTATCTTTCATTAACCAATGAATAACCGTTAATTTTTGACTGAAACATATATTCATCGAACACATTCTTCAAACTGTTCAAGGTGTATACATGTGTGCCTGAAAATAACCTCTAGAATTTTTAATAAAAGGCCAGCGGTAGACAATCTGCAGCAGGCCTGCACAATTCAAATAATCCAGAAATACTGTAGAAGTCAGTTCCCTTTCCTTGCGGTTTACGCGAAATATGCAGGAGCGTGGAAACAGTTTTAATGAGAGAAATTTTGATGCCAGAGCAAAGCTGGGGTGCAGGGCTCAATGAGTTAATTAAGGCCAGACACGGTAGTGAAATTTTTACCAAAATGATGATTTTTTGTGATTTTCGTTTTTTCGCATAATTTGCTTCTTCAACATCTAATCTTTATAGTCCGTTTCACCTGGGTACTATATTCACTTAAATATAGCTTCAAGCAGCATCAACATGTGTGATTTCTTGTGAGTACAAGTACATCTCTTTCTTTTCCTGTTTTCTCAGTTTTGTGTTTTGTCTTCGTAATACCATTTTTCAAAATCCTAATGCTCAAAAACTTTAAAAGATAGCATGTTCAAACTTGGTACTTTCTTTCTTTATGTATTCATCTTTATTATAGTACAGTGGTTTGTATAGTACTAGTAAAAGAATGAATATACACTCATTTGAAAAACATTATGTCAAGGAATTTATACACATTTCAACAACAACAACAAAAATGTATTTATTCAAATTCCAAAATACCACTGCACTATAATAAAGAACAAATACAAATAAATCAAATAAAACAAACAGAAATAACATATCTATAAAGGTACCGAAGTTTTAAGCTTTTAATTTTTTTGTTTGTCGGCCATTTTGGATTCGTTTCCATGGAAACCGTCACAACAAATTGCACAAAATGACCTTTTTAGACATGTTTAGTCCAATATCTTTGCATACCATGTCACAGAAAGCCATAAACTTCAAGTTTATTTCATACGTTTTTGTACTACCGTGTCTGGCCTTAAGATTGAGTCGATACATGGAAAACAGTAAGTGTTGCTCTCACCCAAGTCTTCACAGGTGGGCACCTTGTACTGGTCCCCGTCCCCCTTGCTGCCTGGCAGGGAGACGCCGGAGAAGTCTGGGTCAGGACAGGGCTGGGGGGGCTGGCCCACAATCCTCGTCACTTGGCAAAACATCTCGTACGTCAGCGGTGGGGATCCCCCATTGGCATCGATGATGCTGCGGGGAGAGCAGAGAAAGGGAGATAAGGGGAGGTTCATAAAAGTTCTGCTGCTCATAAGTAATGTCATGAACTAGTTGGTCACACTGTGAGGTAACCTAACATCTTTTTTTGTTTGGTTGGGTTTGTTTGTTTTTTTTGTTTCAAACACTGATGCAACCTAAGCATATCAATAATAATAATAATAATAATAATAATACTTTAAAGAAGAAGAAGATCATAATAAAATAAAGCATTCATTATTTTAAATAGTGCTGAATCTTATGAAAAGACAACTCCCACCCCCCACAAAAACACGTATAGTTACACACCAGTCATTCATTTACATACATAGCTCTGATTCAGAGGAACACTTCTATCTCTCTGTGTATGTATGTATATATATACATATATCTCACTGGCATTTCGAAGGCTAGAGAAACTGAAGACCAGGAAGGCGGGGGATGGGAAGAGGAAAGGTTTTCACTTATTTGAGGTCAGATTTAAAAGAGATGAGAGTGGGGATTTGATGAAGCAAAATAGGGAGATTGATCCTAGTTTAAGGTCCAGAGCAAGAGTAACAGCCGGTATTGGCATGTTTGAATCTGCAATTTTTATCTAATAATTTTTATCTCTTTTTTTTTTTTTTTAGTTAATGTCTTTATATTTATTATTTTTTCATACCACTTTTTTTTTTTTCATTATCTATTTGATTTTTTTTCTTTTGCATTTTTATTCATTAATTTAATGATACATTCATTTAAAAAAATTGTTTATGCTTTCTTTTTCTTTTTTTTTCCTCAAGGCCTGAATAATACTAATAGCTTTGGATTACTCTGCTGGTCAGGTATCTGCTTAGCACATGTGCTGTACAACATATACGGATTTGTCGGAACGCAGTGACACCTCTTTGAGTAACTTATTTGAACTGGACTGAATCTGCGAACGCAGAACAGAGCACATCAGAAGCTGACTGTAGAGAGCAAGATGGGGTGTAGAGATGAAGGCAGTCGCTGAGACAGGAAGGGGCAGATTCGTTTCAACATTTATTGATTTGTAACATTACTTGCTGTTATTGTACTTTATTCTGCACAAGACAGGGTCTGGGAACTAATGGAGAAATCACAATAGCAAACCGATAGGCCTAGTTTGCATCAGTTTGACATGGTACAGTATATCATATGACACCAAACACAATATTTCGATGTAACCTAACAACTTTTTTGGTTTGTTTCTTACAACATCTTTGTTTTGTTTCTAATACTGATAAAACTAACAGCACACAGGTTCCAACAACTGACCCTTTTAAAATACATCACAGGTCTACATCAAAGCACATCCACTACAATACATGTGTTCTTACATTGCCGGTTCCCACAATGTGTGTGAGACTTTTTCAATGCATTCCACATTGTAAGACTTGCAAATGGCCTTGACCTTGTTGTCTCGGTCCTGCCACACTGGCTCTGGGTCTTGTTCAAAGGTCACTCGGTTTACGCCCCATTCCTGCACATTTCATGATGAACCATTACTAGAGTAAGCTGGCTGCTCAGCTGTGTTCCTTGGTGCCATGCGACAACATCAAGAAGAAAAGAGCGTTCAGGCCATATCTTTTAAACAGACAAAAGTTATTATCAACAGAAAATGTATTTTTTTTAAATCTAAGCATGTACTTAATAGATTACATCAAATAAGAGAGGCAAGGCCTTCAAGACTCACTTGTGATAAATTAAGTCCCCTAGCATTAATTACAGAGTAATTTCCCTTTTTTACTATCTGCACCAAAACGTTTGCAAAATAAATAAAAAAATTCCATGATTGAACAAAAAATGATAACAATGACTCCTCTTGTTGTTGTGTCAGAATAAGAGGTCAAAGCGCCAAGTTTAGAGAATACAAAAAATATAAATATAACAGTAAATGCAGTTTGCATATAATTAGGCTTCTTTTTTTTTCTTCTTTTTTTTTGTGCCCATCCTAGAGGGCAATATTGTTTTAAACAAGATGACTGGAAAGAACTGAATTTTTCCTATTTTTATGCCAAATTTGGTGTCAACTGACAAAGTATTTGCAGAGAAAATGTCAATGTTAAAGTTTACCACGGACACACAGACACACGGACACACACACACACACACACAGAGACAACCGAACACCGGGTTAAAACATAGACTCACTTTGTTTACACAAGTGAGTCAATGAAATGGGAAATAGAAGGCCGTCTACAGAATGGATCTTTCACATGTCATATACATGCAAATAAAGGGGCACATTTTACTCAAAGTTCTCTGAAGAACATTTAAGCTGTGGGGCATTATGGCCGCTTTTGTGAGCTGTTTATTCCCCACAGTTAATTATGAAACCTTTGTCACAGAAAAACAAAAATACTGAACTTGTGTAGAAGATTTTACAAAATATCCTGACAATTTCTGAGTTTGTCAATGGGTGTTATTCAACAAATAATTCAACCATGAGCGTTAGTACTTAAAAATGCATAATTGTACAAAAAAATTATCTTATTATCACAATTTGTTCAGCCATAGTACTTACCTGAAACAGCTTTGGGAAAACTTTCTCTGGCATGCCGTGCAAAACAAAAAGGCGAGATCCGTTTTTACGGAAACTCTCATCAAGATCTTTCAAGCACTCCAGTAGGAATCGCATGCGGGGATAACCAACATGGGCTGTACCTGCACACACAGAAAGAAAGAGAAGATTTCTCCATCTATCTCATATAATTTTTATTATAATATCTATAAATCAAATGATTTTTTTTTTCTTTTTAAAAAATTCAAATTGTCATTTGTGGATCTTGGTCAATCTGTGTCTGTAATGGCTGAACAATATAATCCTGGAATGGAAGTCTGTCTGCTGCAGACAGCTCATGTCTTGGGAATCCTGAAACTGACAGGATTTCTTTTTCAAGTACTGGAAGTGAGAGGCTGTAGGAGATGAAGACTGAGTGGCATGCGGACATTCTGACCTAGGAGTATGACCTGTCTTCTTTAACTAGTTTAAGATGGTGGTCAGGCAGATATTGACATTAACATGCTTCATATATATATATATATATATATATATATATATATATATATATATATATATATATATATTAATTTATCTATTAGTATGCAATACCAGCATATATATATTTTATATATGTTCAATCACATGTATATTTGCTTCCTTTCATGCAAGAGAGCCCCCTAATATCCTCACATCTTCAGTTTTGTCACATGTGATATTATCATTGATCTTAAAAGGCGTACCAAGAAGTCAGGTTAGAGCAATTTGGTATGGCTTGACTGTCTTGAATTAACAGATTTTTTGTGTTGACAATTATTTTATTATTTAACATGTTGATTATAGAGGAAACATGAATGTTTAAAAGGTATTAATCTTTGTTAAATGTATCTAAAATATAAAAAAAATAAAAAAGTTCTATAAGTTACTTTCAATTAGAAAGCTATCTAAGAATTAAATAATACATATATATATATATATATATATATATATATATATATATATATAATGTCATCAATAATCAAATTAATCAATAAATTAACAATCCAAGATCTGTACAATACCTGCAACAGCACCATCGAAGATAAAGACTGGATAGAACTCATCAGCATTTTTCAAGGACTCCAAAAGAGCTGGATTGTCGTGCAGACGAAGACCATGTCGAAACCAGTGGACAGCCACGATCTTTTCACTCCCATTTCCCGTCCCTTCCGATTTCAGACCATCGGTGTCCATCATTAGTTGTCAATGTTAATGTATCAGTAACTGCAAATAGTAATTTATCAGTAACCACAAACCCAGTACTGTTCAACTCAGGTGTGACCTGATGACTTGTTGCTGGTGAACGGACGCAGACAAAAGTGACGACTCGTAGGAAAGATAAAATTGCTTCTGTCTGCCTTTCACTCGGAATTCGGACCAGCATCCTCCGCACACACACAGTTTTCCCCCATGGTTCAAGACGCGTTGCACACGGTAAAACACGTGCCGTTCCGTAATAATAGATCTTTTTTGTGCTGCTATTGACCTAGATTCCAACTTCGACCTCTCGACCTGACACAAAACAGTCCTCGAGATGACCAGTGTTTTGTTCAATGTTCAATGCCAGTATAACACCGCATCGTTATATTCTGAACTGTCTACCATAACATCAAGTTTTCGGCAGTTTAAACACACACACACAAGGTTCTGCAATAGCAACAAGACGTTGTTTACAACAATGAGCTGACCACCACGACCACCACATCGCATCCAAAATATGTCAAACCCTGGGTGTTTAAATCACAGTTCAGATAGCTAACCCCGCTTCGTGTCATGGGTGCGGGCATTCAATAAACTCTGTTCTGTTGACTTTGGAGGTGGGGGAAGGGCACCATATATTATTATAACCTCCCCCTGCCCCTCCCCCCCCCCACCCCCCACACACATAAATACACACAGGGTGAAATGAAGAGAAAATAACTTCTTTTTTTTTCAAGTTTTTGTTTGTTTGTTTTGTTGTTTTTTTACAGACATCAGTCCAATGTATACTATATACATGTATTCTATATATGAGTGTCACTATATACGAGTATATTCCTATCACTGGAAGTACACTGGAGTCACATAAAATAATTGGACACACACGCGCGCACGCTCGTGCGCGCGCGCGCATACACACTGACGCACACACACACACACACACACACACACACACACACACTGACGCACACACGCACACACACATACACATACACAGGTACCCGTGGTATTCGGGGGCAAAACTTAATCCTTTTCACGGCCCTGAATTCTTTGTATATATAAAATACATATACATTAGTTCAGTTGAATTGGTTTTAGGGTTTGCATTTGCATGTTAGTTTGGCGGCTAAATAACGTTATTCATCAGTCATATTTCGGGACTATTGATCCAGAATCATTGTCAACCGAGAACATTTTTGACGGAATCGCTTAATATTTTACAGTGCATTCCAACCTTTAACAACTCTGATGTTGAAAGATGATTTCCGGATATTAGTCCTGCAAAACTGAGTATGAAGGTTAGTATTTGAGTTTCTGGTTATATCAGACTTGTTACTGGTTGAAAAAAAAATGATAAGGTCAATATCATCAGTTTTGTCAGTGATCTTAATTGAAGACCTGAATCATACCATATCCTCTAAAGCGCCTGTAATTCAATGAAAGAAGATTTAACTGTGTCAACCCGGGCTGTCACAGTGATATTCTAACTCTCTGAGTTCTGGTTCCATTCTCGTTGCTCTCCTCTGAACCTGATTGACTTTTTAGTCTAGGATACCATATTACACATACACACTTGCAGGTACGCACGTGAGCACGTTCACGCACGCGCGCGCCCAACTTGAACACACACACACACACCGTGACACTCACACACACACACACACACACACACACACACACACACACACACACACACACACACACACACACACACACACACACCGTCCACACACACTGGCACACACACACACTGATACACATGCGCGCGCGCATGCCCGCGCACACAGAGACATAGAAAGAGACAGACAGACACAGACAGACAGGCAACAGACAGACAAAGACAGGGTCAGACAAAGAGACAGACAAATAAACAGACAAGAAAAGGATCGAGGTAGTCTTTGATAACAGTGAATTGTGGCGAATGAATGTCTGCTCCAGAAGAGAAGACAACTCTAATCGTCTGGCTGGTCAACGAAGCAGGTGGGCGGCTTCTTTGTCTTCGGTCACTGGGGCACCGCACAAAAGAACTGTTTACGATATTCATCCAGGTCTGTTGTCTGTCAGAGCCTATGTCTGAGCAATGTTTTTCCTGTTCATTCTAGAATGTTGACATCCCTTCATTTATATTGTCTTCTATTTCCTCTCTCCCTCAGCAAAGAGAGAGAGAGAGAGACAAAGGGGGTAACTGTACCGGTCGTGGGACAGTGACAAAGCAAGCTTTGAAGCTTTTATACAGTCCCATCTTTGTTTCATATTAATTTTGGTAGATATTTGGTCAAGGTGCGACGCTTCAGTCACAGTTATTTATTCGTCGAACTCTCTCTCTTAAAAAGAAAAAAAGAAAAAGGAAAAACTTCATACTTTTTTTTTTTTTTTTTTTTTGGTCCAGTTGATTTATGAATTAGTTCATAACTGGTGCTTATTTTAAATGTGGTGGCCATACATTAGTGACCTGAGTATTTCTTGTGGAACTGTACTGATGTGAAGAGAAGAACTGATCCCACGATACATGAACATGACCACTGAAAAGTTTATATATACATATATGTATCTCAATGAGATCACCACATATCTTTATGCCCTAAAGGGAAAATAATTCTGAATGAGTTAAACTGATCATTATAAGATATGTGCCAACACTTGTGTACAAGTTTTGTGGCTTTTCTCTGCAGCAATAGATTGTTGCTTCAGATTACAAAGACACCACACTGTGTTTCTATACTCCAACTAGTACAAGTGAGATCACACCAGAGCTTTATATAGTTTTACAAAAAATATCACAGTCAAGATAAGTAAAAGTTCTTACTTACTCTGGTCATCTGCTTTCGCTGTTGCATTTTTGGTGGCGTTTTTACAATTGTGATTCATAATGTTTACAAATGAGAAAGTAAGTAGGGATTTGCAATCAAATATCTTAATGAAGTTAATCCAGTAAGTAAAGTGAACAACAAAACAGATTACAGAATTAAGCTGCAATTTGATAATTATCTTGGAACCCTGAAAATATTAATAATCTATGTGAAAAACAGACATGGAAACGAAAATGAAAGTTGTTACATTGCTGTACAGTGCTTTGTAGTGAAGGAAATCATAACTCCTACTGGGAAGTAATGACTTAGTGGTACACACACACACACACACACACACACACACACACACACACACACACACACACACACACACACACACACACACACACACACACACACACACACACACACACAAACAAAAACAAAACAAAAACAAAAAAACTGAAAGTATTTTTGTCTTCCAAGACTCTTTGAAGATCTGGCTGTTAAATAAGCCCAAACGGCAAATGTGGCCTTTTTCACTTATTGGTAGCAATAAGTCAATAAAATTCATGTCAAGAGAGAAGCATCCTCCCTAGCAAAATTCTGTAGAAGAAAAAATTCCACTTTGATTGTAAAACAGATACACTTGCAGACAGGAAAAAAACAACAACAGTGTGGTACTGTACTGTGGCGATATGCTTTCCCTGGCAAGACCAGCCTGAACAATTTCACGTAGAGAAGTCTGACAGGCGCAATAGCCGAGCGGTTAAAGCATTGGAGTTTCAGTCTGAGGGTCCCAGGTTTTAATCTCAGTGATGGCGTCTAGTGGGTAAAGGGTGGAGATTTTTTCCAATCTCAAAGGTCAACTTATGTACAGACCTACCAGTGCCTGAACCCCCTTCGTGTATATATACGCAAGCAGAAGATCAAATATGCACGCTAAAGATCCTGTAATCCATGTCAGTGTTCGGTGGGTTATGGAAACAATAACATACCCAGCATGTACACCCCTGAAAGCGGAGTATGGCTGCATACATGGCAGGGTAAAGACGGTCATACATGTAAAATCCCACTTGTGTACATACAAATGAACGTGGGAGTTGCAGCCCACAAACACAGAAGAAGAATGATGATATAGAGAAGTCTGCTTTGACAAAAGTAACAACACAACACAGTACAACACAACACAGTGTTCACAATGCCATGCAATACAATATGAAGACACATCCATTTCATTAAAATCAGGTTGACTTTTTTGCTCTGTGTCAAGGCAGGAAGATGGCAAAGGAAACACCAGATCTGCGCACAAAGTACCCAGCGACTAAGCCCTACGATGAAGGGTGGCTGAAAGTCTCCGATATCCACACCCTGAAATACTGGCAGTATGGCAGCAGCACTGGCAATCCTGTGGTCTTCATGTATGTTGTCTTTTCTTTGTCTTATTGTTTTTGACTCACTTGTGTAAACAAAGTGAGTCTATGTTTTAACCCGGTGTTCGGTTGTCTGTGTGTGTGTGTGTCCGTGCGTCTGTGGTAAACTTTAACACTGACATTTTCTCTGCAAATACTTTGTCAGTTGACACCAAATTTGGCATAAAAATAGGAAAAATTCAGTTCTTTCCAGTCATCTTGCTTAAAACAATATTGCACCTCTGGGATGGGCACAAAAATAATAATAATAAAAAAAGAAGCCTAATTATATGCAAACTGCATTTACTGTTATATTTATATTTTTTTGTATTCTCTAAACTTGGCACTTTGACCTTTTATTCTGACACAACAACAAGAGGAGTCATTATTATCATTTTTTGTTCAAACAGGAACTTCTTTTGCTAAGCATGGAATTTTTATTTATTTTGCAAACGTTTTGGTGCAGATAGTAAAAAAGGGAAATTACTCTGTAATTAATGCTAGGGGACGTAATTTATCACAAGTGAGTCTTGAAGGCCTTGCCTTTCTTGTGTTTAATTGTCATGATGACAACTACTACAAGCTATCATAATTTGTATGCTACTACAGCTACTCATTGAGGCTTTCTGTTGCTGCAACAGCTGTTAGTGTTACTGCTGTTTTCAACTGCTGCTGCACCTACTGTTATTACCACTGCTTCTCTGCTTCTACTACTATTTAGTGCTGTTCTGATGACAACAACTACAAGCTAATGTATACTACTTAATAAGTACTACAACTGCTCATTGAGTTCTTTCTGTTGCTGCAACAGCTGTTACTACTATTTGCAACTGCTGTTGCTGCTGTCATTATTACCACTGCATCTCTGGTTCTACGACTGTTAATTTTACTGCTGTTGCTACTGCACTGGTATTACTGCTACTGCTGCAGCTACGGTTCTCCTACTGCTTCTGTTACTAGTGTTGCTGCTTATACAATGGTAGCCTTTCAGTTTCACTGCTCAGTATAGAGGGTCTTGTTTGTTAAAAGGAACAAAGCAGTCATGAATCTTTTTTTGTTAAAAGTGAGAGAGAGAGAAAAAGCAAAAGTCAGCAAGTGCACTGAGGGAATATTCATGGCTAGTTCTCTATTCTAATCTGGTTGATTAGCAATGGTGGTAAGTGTTCATGCATTTGTACAAACAGTAGAATGTTCCATGAAATAACATAGTTATTAACGTGACGATAGCCTTGAGATGGCCTTAGTGGTCGGTGAGGCTCTAAGCACCATAATTTCATTTCTTTCATTCCATGAAGTAACAATTCCACAAATCAACAATTCTGTTTCTGTTGTTAATATGAAAAAAAAAAAAAAAAGAAAGAAAAAGAAAAAAATATAAGAGTGTTTGATTTTTTTTTTTTTTTTTTTTTTTTTTTTTTTTTTTTAGCAGATAGTTTTGTCAACATAATGAAAGATTGACTTTGGTTGCTTAAGCCATATAATAATATATTAAGAAATTGCCTGTCAACTCTTAATCTATGATACTGATAAATTTAGAAAGAGAAGTTTGTCAATAGATGTGACAGGGAGTTTAGTAGTTTAGATAATCAAACTGACAATCTTATCAGGAAAAGAACGTCATGAGAGAAAGGGTACCAGATGCGAGTGGGCTTCTTCCTCTTTCCATGTGTCAGAGCGCTGACCAAATCTCTGTGTGCCCAGTCAGCTGACTGAGCAAAATGTGGCTGAACTGGTCTTTCTGGTGTCATTTTAACCCTTTCGGTGCCAGGAAAATAAGATTTAAGTGAAATCTATTTGCCAGGGTTTTTTCACAATGAACGGGTATAAATTTAAAAAAAATTCTGTGCTCTTTGTTAGTGGAGAAAGACCCATAAAAGGAAACATTTTCTGAAAGGTAAATGAATAAAGAATACAAAACACGTGATGTTTTCCCATTTTATGCATTTTTAGTGACATGCTGATGTTTTGAAATCAGTGTTTTGTTTTTTTTGTCACATTTTCTGTTTTTTGTCACATTTTCAACTTGTTCATTACAAACATTAGTCAGGTAGTTTGCACTAAAATATATTTTCTGGACAAATGGATATCTGCACATGCAAAATTATACTAGAACAACCACAATAAAAAAAAAAATTAAAAAAGATAGATACACAATGCATTATCAGATTGTGACCTCCAAATGATAATATGGATGTGAGGCCACACCCCCTCAATCTCCACCCCCTCCTCTTCACCTCTCTTACACGGACACTTTATCCAGTTCTCATCAGACCACGCTGGCTGAGTGCCAAGAAAATCGCTCACACTGTGTCTTGCTAATAATTCGGTCACTTTTTCAGTTTTTGTTGTCTGCTACAGCTGTACAGCCAGCATCACTCATTGATAGTCGTATCATGGCCACTCTCTTGATTGCTCCCTTTATTTTCTATCAAATCGTCCTATAAATGTTCATCACTGTCTTCTTGTTCTTCAAATTCATGCTTCAATTCTTTTTAAACATCAGCTAAAGAAAGCAATCTTGGTTGATTTAGTTTGCCACGATTGCATGTCTTGAGCACGGCGTCAGTCCGACATTTTGTTGAGCGAGTGAGGAGAGGAGCCAGGGAAACACTGCAAGAGAAACCCAACCAAAACATTCAAATAAAGGGCTGCCTCATGACGAAGATGGTGTTTCTAGCTGTGAATAGAATCTAGAAAGATTCTCCAAGCTAAAGCTACCACTATTTTTGTGAACAAACTGAATGCAAACCAGGGAAAAGTCAGAATATTTCGATGACAAGTTATCTCATTATTGTGGCAGCGAAGCGTACATGTTTGCGATGATGAGTTATCTCGTCATATAGGCAGCCTAGGGGTTAATGGACCTTTCAGCATTATTTTGTGTTCTGTTTGACTGGCTCTGAGATCTTACAGGTTTTCAGCCCATAAATGTCTCCTTTGTAGTCAGCTGGGCGCAACATGACATGATGAAAAGCTGTATCTCATGTTCACCTATACAGCCATGGAGGCCCAGGCGACATGATGTGAAGCTGTATCTGTTGTGTTCACCTGTACAGCCATGGAGGCCCAGGCAACATGATGTGAAGCTGTATCTGTTGTGTTCACCTGTACAGCCATGGAGGCCCAGGCAACATGATGTGAAGCTGTATCTGTTGTGTTCACCTGTACAGCCATGGAGGCCCAGGCAACATGATGTGAAGCTGTATCTGTTGTGTTCACCTGTACAGCCATGGAGGCCCAGGCAACATGATGTGAAGCTGTATCTGTTGTGTTCACCTGTACAGTCATGGAGGCCCAGGCAACATGATGTGAAGCTGTATCTGTTGTGTTCACCTGTACAGCCATGGAGGCCCAGGCAACATGATGTGAAGCTGTATCTGTTGTGTTCACCTGTACAGCCATGGAGGCCCAGGCAACATGATGTGAAGCTGTATCTGTTGTGTTCACCTGCACAGCCATGGAGGCCCAGGCAACATGATGTGAAGCTGTATCTGTTGTGTTCACTTGTAGAGTCATGGAGGCCCAGGCAACATGATGTGAAGCTGTATCTGTTGTGTTCACCTGTACAGCCATGGAGGCCCAGGCAACACGATTTGAAGCTGTATCTGTTGTGTTCACCTGTAGAGTCAGGCAACATAAAATGATGTGAAGCTGTATCTGTCATGTTCACTTGTAATAATGATAATGATGATAATAATAATGGACATTTATACAGCGCGTTTCTCCGGAAATGCTGCTCAGAACGCTTTATATTTCGCTCCCCACTCCCTGCCTCCTCCATCAGCACTCCCCTCCACCCTCAGTCCCCCCCCCCCACACACAGAAGCACGAGCCAGAAAACACTCATGCAACGGAACATTGGAAACCACCCACCCACCCACCCATGACGCCAATACACACGGCAAACAGCCTCTTCACAACAAAACATACATCTAAAAACAAGTACACACCAAAATCAGGAAGAAAAAAACAAGAAAAGAAAAAAACAAAAAAAAAACCATGACATAATGTGAAGCTGTTATCTGTTGTGCTCACCTGTAAAGCCATGGGGGTCCAGGAGGGGGGACCACTCCCTGTGACAGCCGGTTCTTTGACCCTGAGGCCTATCGCATCATCCTCTTTGACCAGAGGGGCTGCGGTCATTCCACCCCTGCAGCTGAGCTGACCGTATGTAGACATACTTCTACACTTCTTTAGCTGACTGCATGTAAACACACTTGTACACTTCTTAGCTGATTGTTTGTATTCAGACTTGTGCACTACTTTAGCTGACTTGTATGCAAGCATATTTGTACACTTCTTGGGCTGACCGTATGTGAACACACTAGTACACTTCTTTAGCTGACTGTACGTAAACATATTTGTACACTTCTTTGGCTGATTGTTTTTGAACACTCTTGTACACTTCTTTAGCTGATTGTAAACACATTTATACACTACTTTAGCTGACCATATGTAAACATTTCTATACTTCTTTAGCTGGCCATTTGTAAACACACCTTTACACTTCTTTAGCTGACTCTATGTAAACACACTTGTATGCTTCTTTAGCTGACTGTATATAAACATATGCTTCTTTAGCTGACTGTATATAAACATACTTGTACATTTCTTTGGCTGATTGTTTGTAAACACACTTCTACACTACTTTAGCTGACCGTATACAAAAACACTTCTACACTGCTTTAGCTGATCATTTGTAAACACACTTGTACACTTCTTTAGCTGATTGTTTGTAAACACACTTCTACACTACTTTAGCTGACTGTATGTAAATGCTCTTAAACACTTCTTTAGTTGACCATATGTAAACGCAGTTGTATGCTTCTTTAGCTGATCATATGTAAACACATACTTTAGCTGACCATATGTAAACACATACTTTAGCTGACCATATGCAAACACACTTGTACGCTTCTTTGGCTGATTGTTTCAATGTTTGTAAACACACTTCTGCACTACTTTAGCTGACCATAACTACTTTAACTGAGCATATGTAAACACACCTGTACATTACTTTAATGAAGGACAGTTTTTATATTACACATGCTATCTCAGTTATGGCCCACCAGTGCAGACTCCGGCAAGAGTCTGATTTTATGTTTTTCACAGTGTCAACTGGTATTATTACAGCAATGTGCTTACAGAGAGCCTCTGACAGAGTTTGCTTCCTTCTGGGTTCTTGTTTTGATCATAAAACAAAGGAACAGATTTTAATACATAAATGTTTTTGTTGTGTTATACATGTTCATGATGTTGTCATTATACATTTATCTTGCATGTGGATTCAGCAAGACTACAATACCTCAAACTCCATTACCAACATTTATTTCCAAATTGTTTAAAGGTACTCTTTGTCTTTTCCTGGTCCTTCCACTATAGAAAAAACTGGCTTTATTTCACTTTCCTGTGTGTGTGTGCATTTATTTGAATTATTTTTCTGTGTGTCCATTGTATCATGAATAAAAGAGAAGAATTTATTCTGTTTATTCTATTCTAATTCATTCTCATTTTACTCGTATCAGCCTTCAATGTATCTTTCATTCTATTTCATTTAGATGTATTTGCTTTTTACTTATTTTGTATAAACCAGCATGGTTGTGTTTTTGCGAAGGTACTGGCATCTGCTTCCACTACCCACATCCTCATCTTTTTTTTCTTTTTTTTTTCCAAAGCAGATGAGGTGTAGCACATATGGGCCAGTTTGTACCCTTTACCACCTCCTTGAAACTGAACTGAAACTTTATTTATTTTCCATTTTGTAGGCTTGTGTGTGTGTGTTTTTATGTGTGTCTAATGTATTATGAAAGAATTGTTATTAAAAGAAAACTATTCAAAAACTGTTATGTTCCTTCAGTTAAGAAAGAAGAAGAGACTGGAAAACATTAAGCTGGTGATGGAGGCTGTGTTTTTTTTACAAATCCGTACATGCCACACCACATCTGCTAAGCAGATGCCTGACCAGCAGCATAATCAGGGCTTGAGGAAAAATAGAAATAAATGAAGTTAAATAAGATGCAAAAGTGAATAAATGGATAAGTAGTTAAATTAATGAATTGATAACTTGAGATAATAAATAAAAACAAAAATGAATGAGATAAATAAACAGATAAATTACATGACATAAAATGAAATAATATCAAAAAATAGGATACAAATTATATTAACAACAATGGTTATGAAATTAATGCATAAATAAATATTGAAAAGTGTAAACAAACATGCACACACTCATGCACTACACACACACACACACACACACACACACACACACATACACACACACACACACACACACACACACACACACACACATTAATGTAGGAAAGACTGTGTAGGACAACACCACATGGCACAGTGTGGAGGACATTGAAACCCTGCGGAAGCACCTGGGCGTGGACAGATGGCTGGTCTTTGGGGGCAGCTGGGGCTCCACGCTGTCTCTGGCCTACGCTCAGACTCACCCGGACAGAGTTAAGGCCCTTGTCCTGCGTGGCATCTTTCTGCTGAGAAGGTAAGAGTCCCCTGATTGTAAGGAGCTGTTTGCGTGCGTGAGGAATTCAGAGATGGAGGGGTGGAGGGGTGGGTAGAGAGAGGGGGGGTGAGGAGGAGATTGGATGGTTAGTTAGACACAGAGACATAGAGAGAGAGAGACGCGTTGATGCTTTGACGTTCTACTGATGTTTCAATGCTTTGATGTCATTGACTGTACCACTGTCCTTGTCACAGGGGAATACAAATACATTTTTCAAGAAATATAAAATTAAACAAAAAAATTAATTTAAATTGATATTCACAACACTTGCACAATATGTTACATATCTGTATGTGTGTGTGTGTGTGTGTGTGTGTGGCAGAAGTGTGATTGAATGACACAGGAAACGAATGATAGCGTCCATTGGCAGCCATCAGTCGGCTCTACCCAGGTAGGTAGCCTGTTGTGCAAATGACCCTGTGTTTGGAAAGAGCTTGGTCTCTGATTGAGGATAGTTGCTATATAATAACTGTGTCATCATCTTTTGTCTGTCACAAGCTTTCAGTCTTTACTTCAGGCCTCCTTCAGACAAACGCATGTATTGCTGTTTTAGTCCCAGAAGCAAACCTTGACTTGCTTCATAAGATAAACATGCCAGAGAGAGAGAGAAAGAGATACAGAGAGTAATAGAGTGACAGAGAGAAAAAAGAAATTTCAAAGCTTTTGCAGTGAACAAATACTATGAAAGTAATTGCTGAGCATCCCAAAGCAGTGAACAAATACTATGAAAGTAATTGCTGAGCATCCCAAAGCAGTGAACAAATACTATCAAAGTAATTGCTGAGCATCCCAAAGCAGTGAACAAATACTATCAAAGTAATTGCTGAGCATCCCAATATTTTCAGAGCAGCACCTTTATGACTCTGACCTGAAGCTTCATTCCTGAAAGTTAATGATCACACGTTTCACCGAAGGGGAGGATTTGAGAGTGAAATGAAAGCTGGTGACAGAATATTCTCCCTTTCATTCTCCAAGCAGTTATGTTTTCACATTTTCATTCTGAATTGGTATTTGAACTAACAAAATGGTTTGGTTTTCAGGCGTGAGCTGGAGTGGTTTTATGAAGACAAGAACGGAGCATCTATGATATTTCCAGACTACTTTGAAAAGTTCAGAGACTACATTCCCAGAGTAAGCTGGACAAATAATTGTTTACCGTCTTGCATACATAATTATGGTTGCCCTCATTGACTTTTTGAGCTGGCAGAACATTGTGGACATTGATACATGCATGTCTGTATTAAGTTCAAGTTGTTCAGGGTGGACATTGATATGTGCATGTCTGTTTCAAGTTCAAGTTGTTCAGGGTGGACATTGATACGTGCATGTCTGCGTTAAGTTCAGCTTGTTCAGGGCTTGGATCTTGGTTCAGAGAGGGTTGCGTTGTTTGAGAGGGTGAGTCCTTTGTTCTCGTGGTGTCCATGTATATTTGGAGCTGCTGTAGCAGAGTCGGTTAGGCTGTTTCAGCACAGTGCTGTGTCCATGGGAAAGGCACTTTACTCGCATTTTCATCACTCCCCCCAGGTGTTAATGGGTGCTGTGTCTATGGGAAAGGCACTTTATTCCCATTTTCATCACTCCATGCAGGTGTTAATGGGTGCTGTGTCCATGGGAAAGGCACTTTACTCCCATTTTCATCACTCCCCCCAGGTGTTAATGGGTGCTGTGTCCATGGGAAAGGCACTTTACTCCCATTTTCATCACTCCACGCAGGTGTTAATGGGTGCTGTGTCCATGGGAAAGGCACTTTACTCCCATTTTCATCACTCCCCCCAGGTGTTAATGGGTGCTGTGTCCATGGGAAAGGCACTTTACTCCCATTTTCATCACTCCACGCAGGTGTTAATGGGTGCTGTGTCCATGGGAAAGGCACTTTACTCCCATTTTCATCACTCCACGCAGGTGTTAATGGGTGCTGTGTCCATGGGAAAGGCACTTTACTCCCATTTTCATCACTCCACGCAGGTGTTAATGGGTGCTGTGTCCATGTGAAAGATACTTTACTCCCATTTTCATCACTCAGGTGTGAATGGGTACCAGACTTCAGTTAGGGAAGGTTAAAAAAAAAAAAAAAAAAGCGGAAGGAGAGGATTGGGCCCCACCTTCCTATGCTAAGCCCTAGACACAGTGGGTATGAATTCACTGCCCCAATGGCCATGTATGACTATGGGACCTTTAACCTGTAACATATTTATTGACAGACCAAAGCATATGGTAAAAATATAAGAAAAAAAAAACCTGCATATGTTTGTCCTCTACAGGGAGAACGTCGAGATCTGATGGGTGCATACTACCGCCGTCTGACCGGCAGTGATGAGGAAGTAAAACTGGAGGCAGCGAAGCACTGGTCACGTTGGGAGTTGGCCACGTCTAGCCTCATTTCGGATGTTTACATGCTTGAAAGAGCTGAAGACAAAAAGTGGTCACTGTGCTTTGCTCGAATTGAATGGTAATGGCATGGCTTTGTTCACAATTAGCTTGGGAATATTGAATGGTAATGGCATGGCTTTGTTCACAGTTAGCTTGGGAGTATTGAATGGTAATGGCATGGCTTTGTTCACAATTAGCTTGGGAATATTGAATGGTAATGGCATGGCTTTGTTCATAATTAGCTTGGGTATTGAATGGTAATGGCATGGCTTTGTTCACAATTAGCTTGGGAATTGAATGGTAATGGCATGGCTTTGTTCACAGTTAGCTTGCTTTTTTTCTTTTTTTTCTTTTTTTCTTTTTTTTAGAGTTCTGGTTTGTGCAGAAAATGGAGTTTGAAACATATATAAAGTCTTGTTTCAGTTTCAGTTTCTCAAGGAGGCATGACTGTGTTCGGACAAATCTATATACGCTACGCCACACCTGCTAGGCAGATGCTCATGAGCAGCATAACCCAGCATGTTAAGTAAGGCCTTGAGTGCAAGCATGTATATTTGTGTACCCATCAGAACAGATTTCTTCTGTAGAATTTTGCTAGAGGACAACACTCTTGTTGACGTGGGTTTTTTGTGTGTGTGTGGGTTTTTTGTGGGGGTTTTTTCAGTGCACCAAGTGCATGCTGCACACAAGACCTCAGTTTGTTGTTTTGTGTGAATGACCAAATGCTCAGTTTGATTTTCCAGTCATGGTAGAAATGGCGAGAGCAGGACACTATATTGGCAGATAAGCATCTTAACCTTTCTGCCACCTTTCTCCTAAAGCGTTTGGAAAGTGCACAGCTCTGACGTTCTGAGAAAAAATTGATAAACTTTGAAGAGCGTACCTGAGTGCTGATGGGATTGGCCTGAATCTGCATCACTGTGCACCTTGGCAGTCAGGTGGTGGACATGCTGATGCAGTTGTGGCAGAATGGTAAAGATGCTCATCTGTCAATACAGAGTCCGTGAGGGTGTGGGTTTAAATCCTGCTCTCAGCCTTTCTCCCAGGTTTGACTGGAAAATCACCCCCGAAAACGGAGTATGGCTGCCTACATGGCGGGGTAAAAACGGTCATACACGTAAAAGCCCACTCGTGTTCATACGAGTGAACGCAGAAGAAGAAGAGAAGAAGACTGGAAAATCAAACTGAGCGTCTAGTCATTTGAATAAGACGATAAGCCAAGGTCCAGTTTGCAGCATGTATTTGGTGCACTGAAAAAGAATCCATGACAACAAGAGTGTTGTCCTCTGGCAAAATTCTGTAGAATAAATCCACTCTGATAGGTACACAAATATATATATATGCATGCACTCAAGACCTAACTAAGCACACTGGAATATGCTGCTGGTCAAGCCTCTGGCTAGCAGATGTGTGTATTTTTTATATCTTATCAAGAAGTTATTAAAGAGCAATTGCCAATGAAAATTTCTAC
>NC_134877.1:29217732-29227732 GCF_041734735.1 Babylonia areolata | reverse complement strand
CAGATACGAACGCGGTCGCTCGCACGTAACACACACGCACACGCACGCACACGCACGCACACACACACACACACACACACACACACACACACACACACACACACACACACACACCGTAACCATTAGTGCGCGCACGCACCTAGAGCGGCTAATTGAAAAAGGCAGTTACTCGTAATTATGAAATAGCAAACGAATGTTTTCTCGTAGACAGTGCACGTGTTTCAATCAGCAAGACCGCTGAGAGTTTTCTGAAAGAATGAAATGGGATAGCAAACATTCACACACACACACACACACACACACACACACACACACACACACACACACACACACACACACACACACACACACACACACACACACACACACACACACACACACACACACACACACACACACGGGATTTTCTTCTGAAATTTCCATTATTTTCAGAGGAAGTACTGCAAGGAAACACACACGCACTCAGTCCCACTTTATTCAGTAAATTTGATCAACAATCTCCCGAAATTGTTGGGCGTTACTGACTGACCATCCATAGGTTATGACAAAATTGACATCATTCCATGCATACTAAATGCTGATGACCTCATAATTTTGTCCACGACAAAGATGGGACTTCAAAACAAACTGGATAAACTCAATCTATGTTGCGAAAACTGGGATTTAAAATTCAACATAAAAAACAAAAATCACACACACACACACACACACACACACACACACACACACTGATCCCAAATGCCCGTCTTTTTCACAGTAGGCAATGATATAATCCAGCCAAATGACCGTTACAAGTACTTGGGTATGTTATTTCACAAAACTGAACCATTCTCTTTCGCCGAAGAACACCCAGCCAAACAGGCATCAAAAGCAACACATTCCCTCCGAATAGTCCTCAAAAAGCAAGATACTCATTTGAATTCTGAACTGCAGCTTTTTGATTCGCTTGTTTCGCCTATACTTTGTTAACATACTGAGCCGAGATTTGGTTCCCATGGGGTGAAATTAAAACTGACAGTTCATTGACGTCTGATTTCTTTAGAAGCCTTATTTCTTTGAAACATCATCATGAGCAAATGCATATAAAATTTTGCATACTGCTTCTATGAGTACATTATACAGCAATGAACCTGCCAACTCTCGCAGAATCGGGCATATTTCCAACTGGGGTTCATGTTGCATGCAGTGTTCATAGCCACTGGACTCATATTCTGGATGTACATAATGACAGCCATATCCAATAGGTGTGTATTTCCATGCTGAGCCAACTAGATACAATTGAAAGCCCTTAGCTACTGTTCATAAAAAATCACTCTTCACAGTGTAGAGTGAGGTCATGTTTGGATTAATCCCAGTCTAAATTTAATAGCAGTAGACTTAAATTTACTTTGCGTCAACAATCAAAAGATGGACACATTTAATTTTTCAAACAGAGAAAAGCTGAATGCAACATGTTAAACTTCTGCAACAAAATTATAAGAAACAATTATCGGAACGAGAATGATCTAACTAACATCAATCGATCCTGCTTACAAACGAGCTCTTTGTAAACGCACACGATCTGAATATTGAACGGAGATTTACAAACATTCCAAGAATGATTTTAAAATGTGACGTAATACGTATGAAGCTGTTGAAGATGAATTATGTCTCCTAGATACATGTATTTTGTTTCATCACTTGCGATCTACTTAACTATTAGATGTGATGAATTGAAAGACACCGGACAATAATCTAAAACTAAATAACTTGTTCGACTGTGACGATTGGAAAAAAAAAAAAAAAAACAACGAAAAAAAGAAGCCAAGATGCGTCTTTGATGACTATTTCTTTGTTCCTTTTGTTCTTTCGTTGTGCATGTTAACCCTTTCCGGTTTCATGACAATAATTATAGTCGAGTTGAGTTGAGTCGAGTCGAGTCGAGTCGAGTCGAGTCACACACACACACACACACACACACACACACACACACACACACACACACACACACACACACACACACAAACATACACACACAGTTGCACATACATGCCGGTAATGTTAGGCATCCGTCATCCTCGGGAGACTGCCGAGTTGCGCTCTATGTGATGATTAATAGAACGTCAGGTGTGGACAGGTCAGTGCTTAATAGAACGTCAGGTGTGGCTGGACAGGTCAGTGATTAATAGAACGTCAGGTGTGGCTGCACAGGTCAGTGATTAATAGAACGTCAGGTGTGACTGGACAGGTCAGTGATTAATAGAACGTCAGGTGTGGCTGGACAGGTCAGTGATTAATAGAACGTCAGGTGTGGCTGGACAGGTCAGTGATTAATAGAACGTCAGGTGTGGCTGGACAGGTCAGTGATTAATAGAACGTCAGGTGTGGCTGGACAGGTCAGTGATTAATAGAACGTCAGGTGTGGCTGGACAGGTCAGTGATTAATAGAACGTCAGGTGTGGCTGGACAGGTCAGTGATTAATAGAACGTCAGGTGTGGCTGGACAGGTCAGTGATTAATAGAACGTCAGGTGTGGCTGGACAAGTCAGTGATTGATAGAATGTCAGGTATGGGCAGGTCAGTGATTAATAGAACGTCAGGTGTGGCTTGACAGGTCAGTGATTGATAGAACGTCAGGTGTGGACAGATCAGTGATTGATAGAACGTCAGGTGTGGCCGTACAGGCCAGTGATTGATAGAACATCAGGTGTGGACAGGTCAGTGATTGATAGAACATCAGGTGTGGACAGGTCAGTGATTGATAGAACGTCAGGCGTGGCTGAACAGGTCAGTGATTGATAGAATGTCAGGTGTGGACAGGTCAGTGATTGATAGAACATCAGGTGTGGACAGGTCAGTGATTGATAGAACGTCAGGCGTGGCTGAACAGGTCAGTGATTGATAGAACGTCAGGTGTGGCTGGACAGGTCAGTGATTGATAGAACGTCAGGTGTGGACATGTCAGTGATTGATAGAACGTCAGGTGTGGCTGGACAGGCCAGTGATTGATAGAATGTCAGGTGTGGCTGAACAGGTCAGTGATTGATAGAATGTCAGGTGTGGCTGAACAGGTCAGTGATTGATAGAATGTCAGGTGTGGCTGAACAGGTCAGTGATTGATAGAACGTCAGGCGTGGCTGGACAGGTCAGTGATTGATAGAACGTCAGGTGTTGACAGGTCAGTGATTGATAGAACGTCAGGTGTGGACAGGTCAGTGATTGATAGAACGTTAGGCGTGGCTGGACAGGTCAGTGATTGATAGAATGCCAGGTGTGGCTGAACAGGTCAGTGATTGATAGAATGTCAGGTGTGGCTGGACAGGTCAGTGATTGATAGAATGTCAGGTGTGGACAGGTCAGTGATTGAAAGAACGTCAGGTGTGGCTGGACAGGTCAGTGATTGATAGAACGTCAGGTGTGGACAGATCAGTGATTGATAGAACGTCAGGTATGTCTGGACAGGTCAGTGATTGATAGAACGTCAGGTGTGGGCGCACAGGTCAGCGATTGATAGAACGTCAGGTGTGGCTGGACAGGTCAGTGATTGATAGAACGTCAGGTGTGGCTGAACAGGTCAGTGAATGAAAGAACGTCAGGTGTGGACAGGTCAGTGATTGACAGAACGTCAGGTGTGGCTGGACAGGTCAGTGATTGATAGAACGTCACGTGTGGCTGAACAGGTCAGTGAATGAAAGAACGTCAGGTGTGGACAGGTCAGTGATTGATAGAACGTCAGGTGTGGCTGGACAGGTCAGTGATTGATAGAACGTCAGGTGTGGCTGAACAGGTCAGTGATTGAAAGAACGTCAGGTGTGGACAGGTCAGTGATTGATAGAACGTCAGATGTGGACAGGTCAGTGATTGATAGAACGTCAGATGTGGACAGGTCAGTGATTGATAGAACGTCAGATGTGGACAGGTCAGTGATTGATAGAACGTCAGATGTGGAC
Source organism: Babylonia areolata (assembly GCF_041734735.1). Taxonomy (NCBI): domain Eukaryota; kingdom Metazoa; phylum Mollusca; class Gastropoda; order Neogastropoda; family Buccinidae; genus Babylonia; species Babylonia areolata. The sequence goes on along the minus strand of NC_134877.1, from coordinate 29,223,803 downwards.
AGGTCAGTGATTGATAGAACGTCAGATGTGGACAGGTCAGTGATTGATAGAACGTCAGATGTGGACAGGCCATTGATTGATAGAACCTCGGGTATAACAGTTCTTCCCACACTGCGCGCACACACAAAGTCTGACGTTGATGTGTCTGTCTGGCTTGAAGCCTTTCAATCCAGTCTCTTTACCCGGAAAACGCCTGGGCAAGCTTCTTTTCGAAATGGGAGAGGCATTTCTGCACTGTCTGGCTCCTTCGCCGATCGTTCTGAAGTTGCAGCTTCCTGGAAGGGAATAGATACGACGGGAATAATGGAAGGTGTGAGAGGTGACGGGAACGGTACGGGGTCAGATGACGTAGCAGTTGCTGGCCTTCGTTCAGTCGTTACGGTTAAAAGTTAGAGGTTCCATTGCCTTTTACAGTCATTGAAGCAGTGAATGCATACCCACTGTGTCCAGGGCTAGGCGTAGAAAGCCGGGGCCCAGTCCCTTCCTTCCCCTAACCAGATCCAGGAACTCTTTCACACCTGGGTGAAGAAAGTACCTTTCCAAAGGACACAAAACGATGCCGAGAAGGCCAGGGCCTCGAAACCCGATCTCTGGTGAACACTGAAGGAAGAGGCCAAAGCCTAACTGATTCACGTTTCTTTCAGTCTGCTCGATACGGGAAAACACAGCCAGTGTAGCGCTCGGAAATCATAAGAACAACAGCAACCCCAAAAAATTCAAATCATCATCATCATCTTAATGAATAATAATAATGATAATAATGTGCATTTATAAAGCGCCCTTTCTCTCCAAGAGCTCAGGGCGCTTTACATGAAAGAAAAAGTTACAAATTACATGAATCATTCATGACTCTCTTTCTCCCCCCCCCCCCCTCCCTGTTCCTCTTCCACTATCCCTCTCTCATTCATCATGCATATGAAGTGGGCTGACAGGCATGGGGTAGTGTTGGTGAAGAAGGAAACTGAGTCTGCATACAGACAGGTTTTATAATGAGGAGTGTTTAATGTATAGCGAAAGGCAGAGGTGGAATCATCTGAACGGATTCTGTCTCAGGATGCCACAAAAACCCTTGTCTCTTCCCTGGTCCTATCTAGGATTGACTTCTGTCATTCTTTGCTCGCTGGATGCCCCAACTTCTTGTTATCCAGACTTCCGAGAGTCCAAAACCACGCTGCACGGCTTATCTCCCGCTCTCCCAAATCGGCTCATATTACTCCTCTTCTTCCCTCCCTCCACTGGCTACCTACTGAGAAAATAATAGATAACAAACTCTCTCTCCTGTGCTACAAATTTATGATTGGCATGTCTCCTTCTTACTTTTCTGAGCTTCTGCATTACTATTCTACCATCTCGCCAGCTCCGGTCATCAGGCGATGGCCGTCTCTTAAAAATTCCCTCCTACAGAACCAGATCATATGGAAAACACACTTTCTCTTTCCAGACTTCTTCCGCATGGAACTCACTCCCGTTTCCTGTCCGTCATGCCGTTTCTTGCTCTTCTTTCAAAACCTCTTTGAAAACTCATTTATTTCCAGCCATTCAAATCATTAGGTAACCTCATGTTTTCACCTTTATGTTTTAATCAAGTTATTTTTTTTTTTACTTGTATTGTTTTTACTATTTTTATACGTACACATGTTCATATACCTTGAACGATCGGAATGTGTGTGTGTGTGTGTGTGTGTGTGTGTGTGTGTGTGTGTGTGTGTGTGTGTGTGTGTGTGTGTGTGTCTACATCTTGTGTGGAGTGGGTGTAGGTTTGTGGGATGGAGTTGGAACGGGATGATCTGTGAGTGCGGGTGTATTTGTGTGTTTTCAGTATGCACGCGTCATTGCATTTTTTTTTTAATTGTAAACGCCCAGGGCTTTTATATCATTAGGTTGGGCGTACCAAATATCCTTTTATTATTATTATTATTATTATTATTATTATTATTATTATTATTATTATTTTGTTGTTGTTGTTGTTATTATTATTATTATTATTGACGTGGAAGGTGTTTCAGATATGAGTAGCTGCAAAGAGGAAACAATGTTCACCATAGGTTTCTGTACTGACATCAGGGATTTTCAGAAGGTAACAGTCCGAGGAAGAGTGGAGAGTTCTTGAACTTTGTATTTAATTCTCGCCTCGATGGGGAGCCAGTGCAAAGTACGGGGGTGTGGAGAAATGTGACTAGTACGTGGCCCTTTGAGAGTCAGACAGGCACTCTGGAATTGACTCCTGACACCGCTTTCTCACTGGAGTCAGCCCATAAACACCCCTCCCTCTGTTATTACGGGACAGGCCCTTTTACTATTATTTGTTTTACTCTACCCCATGTTCCACGTTCTCTCCAACCCCATTTCCCCAGTGGAATATCTCCACGTAGTTAATATGAGTTGGGGGGGGGGGGGGGGGGGAAGCATTCTGGATGCACTACACCGGTCGAGTTGGTGGCTTGCATTCATAATTCCTCTCAGTCTCACACAAAAAAAAGGCAGACTAAACAGTGGAAAAACGGCGTTGAATGAAAGCATCCTCGGAAAATGCCAGAAAGAAGATACCACGCTCAACTGACACGGGCTGAGAACTCATGTGATTATATCGCTCAGTGAGCTCAAGGCATCGCATTTTACAGTCGACCTCCACGCAACTTCCGCTAGCCGAACCACTTCCGTTTTCACAGAAATTCAGCCATGTTAGTGGGCACCATCTCAGAATTACGATTGAGTTCTCGAGACAGCTGCTGAGCAGTCAGTTCGTGTTCAGCTTGACTGGTGGACCAGTCGCCCAATCACAGCTCGCGTCATTCTGTTGATTTGGGTTTATCTTCGTGGTGTTAGCTTCGGCGCTTGTACGTTATGCTTGGTTCGATCAACCGGCGTAAAGATGCTACACTCAACTAGGCATAAAAAAATTAAAAAAATCCCGACCACGTACGTTCGTATAAACCTCAACGAGAACTACATATTAAAAAAAAAGGATATTTAAGTTATACCAATAACATTGGCTGTGAACAAAATCACTCACACTTGATGAAAACAAAACATTCAGGAACCATGTTGTGCCAATAACAAACAGTCGTCTAGATGCTTTGGAGAGAGAGCGAGAGAGAGAGAGAGAGAGAGAGAGAGAGAGAGAGAGAGTATTCTGGAGACACACACATGTGCAGAAACAGAAAAGCAGATGCAAGCTTCAGGCACTGGCACACAGAAAATAAGTATTCAAACAATCTTCTGGTGCGAAAGACAGGGATGAGAGAGAGAGGGGGAGAAAAAGACAGACAGACAGACAGGGAGATACAGGCAGAGAGAGAGAGAGAGAGAGAGAGAGAGAGAGAGAGAGAGAGAGAGAGAGAGAATGCTAAAGGTGGTTTGTGCCAAACGCACTTTTGAGGCTTTCATCAGCTGCTGCATTAAACAAACAAGAAAAAAATAAATAAAGCACAGAAATTTGTGAGGAAGAAGAAAGCAATAAAGAAAGCATTCCTTTCCGTCACGTCTGCAGAAACTGATTGAACACACACACACACCTTTTGTGATCTGTCTGTCCATCTGTTTGTGTCTGTCTGTCTGCCTCTGTCTGTCTCAATGTCTGCCTGCCTGCCTGTCTGTCTCTGTTTCTGTCTTTTTTTTCTGTATATATATATATATATATATATATATATATATATATATATATATATATATATATATATACCTATGCGTGTTGAGCGCGCGCGCGCATGTGTGTATGTGTGTGCGTGTGCGCGCGCGTGAAAGAGAGCGAACGAGCGAGAGAGTGAGTGAAAGAGAGAGAGAGAGAGAGAGAGGGGAGAGAGACAGAGAGGCGGACAGACAACGTCAATGTAGCCGGTGGAAGGGTCCTTTCACCAGATGTTGCAATCCACACTTCAATGGTTGGAATAATTAGGAGGAAGGGACTGTCTTTTATCCATCAATGCTTAGCATGTGGGGAACACAGCAGTGTCCTTTGTTCATCTTCTTCTTGTTAGTTCGTGGGCTGCAACTCCCACGTTCACTTCTGTACACGAGTAGGCTTTTACGTGTATGGCCGTTTTGACCTCGCCATGCAGGCAGCCATATTCCGTTATTGGGGTCTTTGTTAATCAATGGTTGGCATAATTATGAGGAAGGGAATGCCTTTTATCCATCAATGGTTGGCATGTGGGGAAGGGAACGTCCTTTATCCATCAATGGTTGGCATGTGGGGAAGGGAACGTCCTTTATTCATCAATGGTTGGCATGTGGGGAGGAGGGAACGTCCTTTATCCATCAATGGTTCGCATGTGGGGAGGAGGGAACATCCTTTATCCATCAATGGTTGGCATGTGGGGAAGGGAACGTCCTTTATCCATCAATGGTTGGCATGTGGGGAAGGGAACGTCCTTTATCCATCAATGGTTGGCATGTGGGGAAGAAGGGAACGTCCTTTATCCATCAATGGTTGGCATGTGGGGAAGGGAACGTCCTTTATCCATCAATGGTTGGCATGTGGGGAAGGAGGGAACGTCCTTTATCCATCAATGGTTGACATGTGGGGAAGAATGGAACGTCTTTTTTTCATCAATGGTTGGCATGTCGGGAAGGGAACGTCCTTTATCCATCAATGGTTGGCATGTGGGGAAGGAGGGAACGTCCTTTATCCATCAATGGTTGGCATGTGGGGAGGAGGGAACGTCCTTTATCCATCAATGGTTGGCATGTGTGGAAAGGACCGTCCTTTATCCATCAATGGTTGGCATGTGGGGAAGAAGGGAACGTCCTTTATCCATCAATGTTTGGCATGTGGGGAATGAGGGAACGTCCTTTATTCATCAATGTTTGGCATGTGGGGAAGGAGGGAACGTCCTTTATCCATCAATGGTTGGCATGTGCGGAGGAAGGAACGTCCTTTATCCATCAATGGTTGGCATGTGGGGAAAGGAACGTCCTTTATTCATCAATGTTTGGCATGCGCAGATGAGGGAACGTCCTTTATCCATCAATGGTTGGCATGTGGGGGAGGAGCGAACGTCCTTTATTCATCAATGGTTGGCATGTGGGGAAGGGAACGTCCTTTATCCATCAATGGTTGGCATGTCGGGAAGGGAACGTCCTTTATCCATCAATGGTTGGCATGTGGAGAAGGGAACGTCCTTTATCCATCAATGGTTGGCATGTGGGGAGGAAGGGAAATGTCCTTTATCCATCAATGGTTGGCATGTGGGGAAGGGAAAGTCCTTTGCCCATCAATGGTCGGCATGTGGGGAAGGAGGGAACGTCCTTTATCCATCAATGGTCGGCATGTGGGGAAGGGGGGAGCGCCTTTTATTCATCAATGGTTGGCATGTGGGGAAGGGAACGTCCTTTATCCATCAATGTTTGGCATGTGGGGAAAGGAACGTCCTTTATTCATCAATGGTTGGCATGTGGGGAAGAAGGGAACGTCCTTTATCCATCAAAGGTTGGCATGTGGGGGAGGAAGGAACGTCCTTTATCCATCAATGGTTGGCATGTGGGGAAAGAGGGAACGTCCTTTATCCATCAATGGTTGGCATGTGGGGAAAGGAACGTCCTTTATCCATCAATGGTTGGCATGTGGGGAAGGGAACGTCCTTTATTCATCATTAGTTGGCATGTGGGGAAAGGAACGTCCTTTATTCATCAATGATTGGCATGTGGGGGAGGAGGGAACGTCCTTCATTCATCAATGGTTGGCATGTGGGGAAGGGAACGTCCTTTATCCATCAATGGTTGGCATGTAGGGAAAGGAACGCCCTTTATCCATCAATGGTTGGCATGTGGGGAAAGGAACGTCCTTTATCCATCAATGGTTGGCATGTGGGGGAGGAGGGAACGTCCTTTATTCATCAATGGTTGGCATGTGGGGAAGGGAACGTCCTTTATTCATCAATAGTTGGCATGTGGGGGGGGGGGGAGGAAATGTCCTTTACCCATGGCATGTTTAAGGATGAAGAAAAAAGGGACAGGGGTGGAAGACGTTGGAAGGAACTGCACAAGTATACTCAGAATTCTACAAATAATCCCCAGTCACGTCGGCAGAGTTCTCTACAAACCGTGTCGTTTCTTCCTCCCTCGTCAACTCA
>NC_134877.1:29197732-29202732 GCF_041734735.1 Babylonia areolata | reverse complement strand
AATAATTATGATATAAAAAGGTAGTAGTAATGAAAATAATAATAAAATAATAATAATAATAATAGGAACGGTCAGCAAAGTGACAAATAACCGCATCACAAACAAGATGCTGAAGGAACACAGCTACTAGTACTAGGTGTTCACATAAAAAACAAACAAGCAAACAAAAACACGTCAAGAACCACCTGGCAACTATGCTCAGTTTTCTTCTTCAGAGAACAGTGATACGACGCTGGGTTTACAGCGACCAGCGGTATTTGCAGCCGATGTGGAAAGCTACCACTCACAACAAGAGATGTCTTCTTCCTGAGAACATTGATGTTTTTTACTTTTTGCATTCATTATCAGTTGTTTCGCTTGTCAGTTTAACGACTTCTCTTTTACGAAGTCCTTTAAGTAATTTCCTGTAATTGTATTAAGAATTTTTTTTTTTTCAAATTTTACCCTCATTTGCCCAGTTTCTCCCAAACCTCCATTCATTCACATCTCCCACCTTTTCTAAACCGTACTCAAATGTATTCATAAATACTTTAACAAAATGTCTTCAATCACCGATATGTGTGACGGGACATTAAACAAAATTCCTCCTCCTCCTCCGCATATCCGTTTTTTCACAATGAAAAAGCGAAACTTGTTAAAAAAAAAAAAGAAAAAAGATAATGAATAGCTGTAAATATCTGGCTGAAATATCGATTTTTCCAAACACGTTGAGTTTTCAAGGTGTTCATGATGCGCGTGTGTGCCTGAAACAGCTGTTTGTGTGTTCTGTGACAGGCTAGGGGTAGACCACATGCAGTCTATCTGTGTGTGTGTGTGTGTGTGTGTGTGTGTGTGTGTGTGTGTGTGTGTGTGTGTGTGTAGATTTTATTGTCATGAAACCTTAAGGTTTATAAGACACAAGTGCAATGGTAAATGAATGAATGAATGAATGTGTGTGTGTGTGTGTGTGTGTGTGTGTGTGTGTGTGTGTGTGTGTGTGTGTGTGTGTGTGTGTGTGTGTGTGTAGATTTTATTGTCATGAAACCTTAAGGTTTATAAGACACAAGTGCAATGGTAAATGAATGAATGAATGAATGTGTGTGTGTGTGTGTGTGTGTGTGTGTGTGTGTGTGTGTGTGTGTGTGTGTGTAGATTTTATTGTCATGAAACCTTAAGGTTTATAAGACACAAGTGCAATGGTAAATGAATGAATGAATGAATGCGTGTGTGTGTGTGTGTGTGTGTGTGTGTGTGTGTGTGTGTGATGTGTGTGTGTGTGTGTGACGTGTGTGTGTGTGTGTGTGTGTGTGTGTGTGTGTGTTGTGTGTGTGTGTGCGTGTGTGTGTGTGTGTATGTGTGTGTGTGTGTGTGTGTGTGTGTGTGTGTGTGTGTGTGTGTGTGTGTGTGTTGTGTGTGTGTGTGCGTGTGTGTGTGTGTATGTGTGTGTGTGTGTGTGTGTGTGTGTGTGTGTGTGTTTAGTTTCGTTTAGTTTAACGTCTTTTCACTGTTTAGTGATATTAGACGAGGGAAGAAAAAAAGGGGGAGGGGAAGGGGGACTGGGGGAGTGGGGGGTGGGGGGGTATGTGGGTATGGGAGATGAGGCGTGGGCTAGTTGTTGTTTTTTTCAACATCTTACGAAAACAGACTTGCTTTTATGAAGTGGTCCGTAACTTTTTGCGAAGTCTGTACTTTTCTAGCACAGCCTGGCAGGAGAAGGGAGCAGAGAGTGAAGGACATTCGGTCAACGGAGGAAGGAAGGAAGAAGAGGCAGATGCTGGGTGTGTTGGGGGGGTGGGGAGGGGGTGCTGGGGTGTGGGGGGAGGGGATGTGCTGCCTGCTGTATCAACGGAGCAGGTTTGTCTATTCTCAGTGCGTCCTGATAGATGGGGGAATCGACAAATTATGACCTCCTTCATCTGTGCAGCTGTTTTGTGAGTTCTACAGGATGGTTGGGTTCTCTCTCTCTCTCTCTCTCTCTCTCTCTCTCTCTCTCTCTGTATGTGATGAGCCTTGCAGATTACTCAGACATCTGGCTTGATTTGTGTGTGTGTGTGTGTGTGTGTGTGTGTGTGTGTGTGTGTGTGTGTGTGTGTGTGTGTGTGTGTGTCTGTGTGTGTGTTTGTGTTTTAAACATTAACTTGAAGTAATATCACAGTCATAAATATGCAATGATTGGAATTAGAAGATAACATAAAATATCATACTATGATTTATACATCAACAAATAATCATCAGCAGGCTTTTCAACTTCTTCTTCGTTCGTATGCTGCGACTCCCATGTTCACTCGTCTGGATGAGTGGGCTTTTACGTGTATGACCGTTTTTACCCCCCCATGTAGGCAGCCATACTCCGTTTATGTAGTGTGTGTGAAGGGGTGAGGGGGTGTGGGCGGTGTGTGGGGTGGGGGTATATGCCGAGTATGTTCTTGTTTCCATCCCCCACCGAACGCTAACACAGGGTACGGGATCTTTAACGTGCGCATTTGATCTTCTGCACGGTATTCACACGGAGGGGTTTGTTCAGGCACTGGCAGGTCTGCACATATGTTGACCTAGGAGATCGGAAAAGTCTCCACCTTTTACCCACCAGGCGCCGGGACCAGGAATCGAACCCGGGACCCTCAGAATGAAAGACCAACGATTTAACTACTCGGCTATTGCGCCCGTCAGGCTATTAACGATACCTTAAATAAAGGTGTCAAATTACATACGCATAAACTATACACTAGCACACATATCGTGGAACCACATCGTTGATTACAGACGTTTAAAATCCGAACTGATTTTGAATATGATAATATTCGAGGAATTGTTTTGGAATGGACGATAATTCAAAATACTGACAGAAAATAGAGGTTTGACATTGAACAGAGGAACGGGGAGAAATGCGAAAAATCAGACACAGACATGGGAGACAGGGGGAAGGGGAAGGGGGCTGATGGACAGACAGAAAAAGAATCAGGTAAAAGATCAGAAAAAAAACAGAGGACTCGTGTGTGTGGTTGGGTATGTGAGTGCACGCACGTGCATATGTGTGTGTGCGCGCGTGCGCGCGTGTGTGTGTACATATGTGTGCAAACGCAGGCACATATGTACATGCAAGTGCGTGGTCTGCCTATCTGCATGTTCATGGCTGTGTCTGATTATTTTGTGACAGTCTGCACAGTGTTGCACCTTTCCAAACAACACGATGTTCACGTGCTAGATTCCACTGACGTTTCACGGATACTCACAGCGCCACTGTTTGTCATTTATCACAGACATGGCAAATTGAGAGAGAGAGGGGCAGGTGTTCGATATATTCCCAACGAACCACCTTTCTTCTCTGTGTTGTGTCTGGTTGCCAGAACCATCCCACCCAGCCCCACCCCCATCTCCACCCCCACCCCACAACTGACTTACTGGCTCTAGAAGCATCGCTCAGACTTACACGGGGCAGTACGAGCTGTGTTTAGTGTCTTACAGGACCTTTGGGACAGGGGGATTGGGGCATGATGGAGTAAGGTAATTAGAGGTTACCTAATTAGGTGTACCTTTCCTTGCAACAAGGTAAGAGGTTAACTAATTAAGGTGCGCCTTCCTTGCAACCAGGTAATGGTGCTAATCGATCATGAATTGGAAAAGGTGGTATATCCTTTCACAGTTTATTTATTTGTTTTCCTTGTCTGTGTGGCTGAGGCTATGTCTGTCTATCTGTCTGCTTGTCTCTCAGTTTCCATTCCCTCTCTTTCTCTCCCTCTCTCCATCAACTTGCAGCTGTACATTAATTTTCTTTCATTTCGAACTTTTCTCTCTGTCTCCTTCACATGTGTCTCTGTAGCGAAGAGAACCAATTCACCCTAAAACATTTGTTATCCAGCCATGCATGATTAACCCTTTTACTGCCAAACTCGCATTTATGCACCAGCTAGGTAGATGACCCATGTCACTGAAGGGTAACCAGATCATTGGTCTGTTGTCCATGAACCTACTGCTACTTTATGTTTGGTGATAGGATAGGCCATATTCTCTACACATCACAGGGGGAATCCCCAGCTATTCCTGGACATCATATTTCTGTGTTTATACCACAAGGGAATTTGCACTCTAAATTAACTGGCAGTGAAAGGGTTAAATAAAAGGTCAAGGAGGTGCCTAAGCAGAATCAACTGGGTATTAGACTTCTAATCCAGAGTTGACCAGTGACCAGGAAGCAATGCCCCGTATCGGCATGGTGTTGTATCCTTGGGAAAGGCACTCCACTCTGATTTTCCTCACCAGACTCAGATGTGAATGGGTACCTGACCAGTAGGGGAAAGATAAAACGGCAGAAGACGACGATTGGAACCCGCCTTTCAATGCGAACCCGAGACAAAGTGGACGTTACTTTGACTGCCCCGATGGCTGTGAAAAGTTTCAGTTTCAGTTTCAGAAGCTCAAGGAGGCGTCACTGCGTTCGGACAAAACCATATACGCTACACCACATCTGCTAAGCAGATGCCTGACTGGCAGCGTAACCCAACGCGCTTAGTCAGGCCTTGAGAAGAAAAAAAGAAAAGAAAAAAAGGTGAATAAATAATAGATAAGCTTACATAAATAAATAAATAAATAATAATTATAATATAGAAAAAGGTAGTAGTAGTAGTAGTAGTAGTAATAGTAGTAGTAGTAGTAGTAATAAATAAATATAAAAATAAATAAATAAATAAGTAAAACTGTGAAAAAGTCTATGGGATCTTTTACATTTATGAGGAGTGATGGCCTAGAGGTAACGCGTCCGCCTAGGAAGCGAGAGAATCTGTGCACGCTGGTTCGAACCACAACCACGGTTCAGCCACCGACATTTTCTCCCCCCTCTACTACACATTGAGTGGTGGTCTGGACGCTAGTCATTCGGATGAGATGATAACCCGAGGTCCCGTGTGCAGCATGCACTTAGCGCACGTAAAAGAACCCACGGCAACAAAAGGGTTGTTCTTGGCAAAATTCTGTAGAAAAATCCACTTCGATAGGAAAATCAAATAAAACTGCACGCAGGAAAA
>NC_134877.1:29190232-29192732 GCF_041734735.1 Babylonia areolata | reverse complement strand
TTTCCAGACCTTGCTGGCAGAAGGGGGGTGGAGGGGGAATATTTTCTGGCAGCCAGATGCAACACAGTGAGGAAAGGTGGTTCGTACAGAATATATCAACACCTGCCCCTCTCTCCCATCGCCATGTCTGTGTTAAATTGTAAACAGTGGCGCTGTGAGAATCTGTGAAACGTCACTAGAAACATGGCACGTGAACCTCGTGTTGGCTAGAAGAGTTGTTTGTACAGTTGCACAGTCGTTCATAAATGCGTATACATTTGCATAGGCACACACACAAAGACACACACACACACACACACACACACACACACACACACACACACACACACACATACACACACACACACACACACACACACACACACACACACACACACACACACACAAATACACACACACACACACACACACACACACACACACACACACACACACACACTAACACACACACACACACACACTAACACACACACACACACACACACACACACAATTGCTGATAACCTTGCATGCGACTTGCCTGCATGCACATCGATACACACATGCTAACATATACCCAACAACACACTCACATACAGAGATAACGACCCTCTCTGCCTCTCTCTATGTCTGTCTTTCTCTGTGTCTCTGTCTCTAACCCTCCTTCCCTCCCTCTCTGTCTCTCAATCTCTCCATCTACCTATCACTCTCGTCTCTCTCCATCTCCCCTCTCCTTCTATCCCACAAGCATATATGCATACAAATATATCAAGACAGATGTCTGATTAATCTGCAAGATCAGAGAGGAGAACCCTCAAGCATAACTCATACACAGCTTCCTCAGACGAGGGGCGAGACCTTCGTTCGTGGGCTGCTGCTCCCACATTCACTCGTATGTACACCAGTGGACTTTAACGTCCATGACCGTTTTTACCCCGCCATGTAGGCAGCCATACTCCGTTTTCGGGATGTGCATGCTGGGTATGTTCCTGTTTCCACAACACACCGAACGCTGTCATGGATTACAGGATCTTAAATGTGCGTGTCTGATTTTCTGCTTGCGTATACACACGAAGGGGGTTCAAACAAAAAGCAGGTCTGCACATATGTTGACCTGAGAGACCTGACAAATCTCCACCCTTTACCCACCAGGTGCCGTTACCGAGATTCGAACCCGGGACCCTCAGATTGGAAGTCCAACGCTTCAACCAGTCGGCTATTGCGCCCGTCTGCCGAGCGATAAACTGACTTTCCATGCCAATGCTTCATTACTTTCGTTACATCTCTGTTGACAGAAAGGAAAGTTCGTTCAGAAATTACTGTGATTCACCCACGCCCCTTAGATGAAGGGCGAGACTTCGTCATTGATTCCCCCCTCTGTCTATCGGGACAGCGATGGTCAGATCAGAGTCCTGCCTGCTTGGTACAGCAAGCAGCATCTTCTGTCGCCATCTTCTTCCACCATCAGCATCTCTTTCTGCTGTCTGTCTGTTCTTTCTCATCCGTTTCCTTTTGATGGTTGGCTGTGATGGACATCATCGATGATGAAGCTTCGCCATCTGTTTCTGATGTGGTTATTTGTTTCGCTTCGTTTCTTTTCTTTTCTTTTCTTTTTTTTATATTGGGGCAGGGGGAAAGAGGGGGAGTAGGGGTTGCATTGCATACGTTTGCCCTCTCTCGTTTACACTGACACCGTGGTTGTGTGAATGTGTACACGTTCGCTCAAACACGCATAATGTCCCAAAAGCGTGTGTACTTCTGTGTGCGTACATGCAGGGTTCCTTGCTCTGTCTTACGTCATCTTCGTATTTCACGTAAATTTACAATTGACGTACGACTTAAGTTCGTTTCATTTTCCTCATTGTCATCAGCACAGACAGCACTGCCCAGAGGGACGGACTGTCTGGCAAACGGACCGACAGATGGACACAATTCTGTCTTTCTCTTCACCCCCACCTCTTTGTCTTTATTTCTCTCTGTCTCTGCCTGTCTGTCTGTCTCTCTCTCTCTTTCTCTCCGAACATTTCTGCCTTTTCCTCCTTCACACGAGCAAAGATCTTAACATGCATACACTCACGTACGCATGTGTATTCGCGTGCATTTTCACACACACACACACACACACACACACATACACATCACACACACACACACACACACACACACACACACACACACACACACGAAACCCGCCGGATGGTTAGAATTTTCTTTGGCACAGAAGACAAAAAGAACAGCGGCAACGCAAACAGTCATCACAGCCAGCCAGTTGGCCTGCAGGCTGCACTCCACAGCTGCATGAGGGTTCTGCACTGAATTCTTGTGTGCCACCGAACTCCTTTCGGTGCGTGGAAGGACGATGATAAACTAAGAGCTGATACAGAAAGACCTAGTGTTTGGTGAGAGGGAACTAGCCATGCCTAGTAACTTAGTAACTGGGCACTAACGTTTGGACGAAAATAATTTTATTTATTTATAGTCTGTTCATCTAGGTGAGGATATTAGACTGAAAATAAATGTT
>NC_134877.1:29172732-29185232 GCF_041734735.1 Babylonia areolata | reverse complement strand
TATTTATTTTTCTTTTTTCCGTTTTCCTTTTCCACTTTCTCCGGGATTTTTTTTTCAGTGTGTGTGTGTGTGTGTGTGTGTGTGTTAAATGGAATTCCAAGAGAATACCATATCTGTAAAACCTGTGACATAAATACTGTTCGTGATGAATTCCATTTTATAATGGAGTGCCCAAACTTGTCTTATATTCGTTATCTGATAAATGTTACTTGATAGATATGTATGTCCAAATTCTGTATTTTTATTTTGTAAATTATTTCCTTCAAGCAAACGGATTCTCCTCAGACTTAGCAAATTCATAAAGGCTTGCAATGTTGCTTAAGATACGTTCATGCAAAAGAAGGAATGTTAACCCTCAAATTACTTTAACTGATGCAAATGTTATGATAATCCTAGTTGTCACAATTCCTAATTGTGCGAGTTTCTGACATCCTCCATGCCCCAGTGGCGGTCAAAGGTTCATCAAATCTTGAATCTTCAATTGTGTGTGTGTGTGTGTGTGTGTGTGTGTGTGTGTGTGTGTGTGTGTGTGTGTGTGTGTGTGTGTGTGTCTCAAGAACGCCGGATCGCGGCAACTAACTCAAACTGCTTTTCTGAACCGCCACACATGTATTTTTTTTGTTTTAATTTCGGTACGTACTGGTGTAACATCCACTCACCCTTATTGCGACCACCTGCCCTCCGTACCCCCTGTCCCGTCTTGCCCTGCCCTGCCCTGCCCTGCCCTGCCCTGTCCTGTCCTGTCCTGCCCTGTCCTGTCCTGTCCTGCCCTGCCCTGCCCTGCCCTGCCCTGTCCTGTCCTGTCCTGCCCTGCCCTGTCCTGTCCTGTCCTGCCCTGTCCTGATCCCCTCCACCCCACCGCCCATATCCCCTTCCTCTATCTTACTCCCCTCAGCATCCCAATCTTCCCCCGCCCCTCCCAGAATCCCCTCCCCTGTCTTACCCCCTGCCCTGTCCTACACTCCCTCCCCCACCATACCCCCTGCCCTGTCCTACACTCCCTCCCCCACCATACCCCCTGCCCTGTCCTACACTCCCTCCTCCACCATACACCCTGCCCTGTACTACACTCCCTCCCCCACCATACCCCCTGCCCTGACCTACACTCCCTCCTCCACCATACCCACTGCCTTGTCCTACACTCCCTCCCCCACCATACCCCCTGCCCTGTCCTACACTCCCTCCTCCACCATACCCCCTGCCCTGTCCTACACTCCCTCCTCCACCATACCCCCTGCCCTGTACTACACTCCCTCCCCCACCATACCCCCTGCCCTGTCCTACACTCCCTCCCCCACCATACCCCCTGCCCTGTCCTACACTCCCTCCTCCACCATACCCCCTGCCCTGTCCTACACTCCCTCCTCCACCATACCCCCTGCCCTGTCCTACACTCTCTCCCCCACCATACCCCCTGCCCTGTCCTACACTCCCCCCCCCCCACCATACCCCCTGCCCTGTACTACACTCCCTCCCTCACCATACCCCCTGCCCTGTCCTACACTCCCTCCCCCACCATACCCCCTGCCCTGTCCTACACTCCCTCCTCCACCATACCCCCTGCCCTGTCCTACACTCCCTCCTCCACCATACCCCCTGCCCTGTACTACACTCCCTCCCCCACCATACCCCCTGCCCTGTCCTACACTCCCTCCCCCACCATACCCCCTGCCCTGTCCTACACTCCCTCCCCCACCATACCCCCTGCCCTGTCCTACACTCCCTCCCCCACCATACCCCCTGCCCTGTCCTACACTCCCTCCCCCACCATACCCCCTGCCCTGTCCTACACTCCCTCCCCCACCATACCCTCTGCCCTGTCCTACACTCCCTCCCCCACCATACCCCCTGTCCTACACTCCCTCCCCCACCATACCCCCTGCCCTGTCCTACACTCCCTCCCCCACCATACCCCCTGCCCTGTCCTACACTCCCTCCCCCACCATACCCCCTGCCCTGTCCTACACTCCCTCCCCCACCATACCCCCTGCCCTGTCCTACACTCCCCCTCCCCCACCATACCCCCTGCCCTGTCCTACACTCCCGCCCCCACCATACCCCCTGCCCTGTCCTACACTCCCTCCCCCACCATACCCCCTGCCCTGTCCTACACTCCCTCCCCCACCATACCCCCTGCCCTGTCCTACACTCCCTCCCCCCCACCATAACCCCTGCCCTGTCCTACACTCCCCCCCCCACCATACCCCCTGCCCTGTACTACACTCCCTCCCCCACCATACCCCCTGCCCTGTACTACACTCCCTCCCCCACCATACCCCCTGCCCTGTACTACACTCCCTCCCCCACCATACCCCCTGCCCTGTACTACACTCCCTCCCCCACCATACCCCCTGCCCTGTCCTACACTCCCGCCCCCACCATACCCCCTGCCCTGTCCTGCTTCCCACCCCGCCCAACCTCACCCCCACCCTAACCTCTTGCAGTTACACGATGGAAAAGGAAGACAGAAAACGCATTTTCCTCTAAAGAACGGAGGAATAGATAGACGTGATACCTACAGAGATCGAGCGAACCGACAGCTAAATTTTGGCAACATTATTACTGGTTCAGTTCCGTGGATGTTAAGACGTTATTCTAAATTAGATTGAACAGATTCCATTCTGAATTTGACGATGAAGAACTAATTTGAAATATGCAGGGAAAAGGTCCTTTAGGGCTCAAGTACCCCAAGTTTGGAATTCTTTGCCATCGTCCCTCAGAAATGCTCCTGATCTCCAGTCCGTTAAGTCAGAACTGAAAACACACCTTTTCCGCAAATATTTCTGTACTCAGCACAATGTATAGTCCAAAGTCTGTTCGCCACATGGAGATTTATGCTAGAGATATTTGATTACTTATGTTGTTTTAGTGCAGTTCATATATTCAGTGTGTCTGGGTGCGCGCGCGCGCGTGCATGTGTGTGTGTGTGTGTGTGTGTGTGTGTCTGTGCTTTCGCGTGCATGTGTGTGTGTTCATGAAATGTGTATTTTATGGAATGTATTTCATTTTAATCTAAGCATTATTTACTTGATTTCTTTTTTTTTTTATTGTTTGGTGGTTTGTCCTTTTCTGTGAACGCATGGAATTGAGCTGTTGTAATGTTTTTATGTTATGTTTATATTCAGCTCGATCGTGTAAGGCGCTTTGAGCAGCATTAGTACTGGATATCGCTCCATGGAAATGTTATGAATTATTATTATTAATCATTATTAGTAGTAGTAGTAGTAGTAGTAGTATTATTATTATTATTATCATTATTATTATTATTATTATCATTAATATTTGATGGACAGAGATAGACAGAAGGAAGGTGGGGTGCAGAGGGGTTGATATGAGTCCGTTGATTGTTGAATATCGGCTTTAAAAAGGGGGGTGAAGCTGGATCCTATTTCTCATAAACAAAGGCCGGTAATTTCCCCACCAAACTCAGGAAAAGTTTTGCTATTTCTTACGACTCAAGTCTTTTATTTCTCTGCTTCACATTAGTTTGACACGAGGCTAAAGCACCACTCTCCTCCCGCCCCAGCCCCCGCCCCCGCCCCCTCACCTTGCACTTCTCCCACACCACACCCCTCTCCTCAAATCATTCTAGTCGGTCTATATTCACCAGGTCTATGTGCACCCAGGTCTAACTTCTCCAGGCGTATGTTCCACCGGGCCCATATTTGTTTCATAACACAAACAGTGGTAGTGGTCAGTTGTGGTCAGCAGCAGCCAGTAGTGGTCAGTGGGTTAAACAAATGAAAAAGCACAAAAATCGCATACAAAAGTACTCATGATATCAAAATATGTCAACACAACCCAAGCGGAGGGGAGGACGCTGTGCGACAGGTTTTCCAGTTATGTCACTGTGGGACCATACCAACATGGAGGTAAGGAGGGGGTGGGGGGGCGTCCCAGAACGTCCTCCAGGGGACGATTAGTAGGCCTCCTTCGGTCATGGCTGACCATGGATAGAGTATATCCGACCTAATGTCTAATTGGGCTGTCTGCTTGGACCAAGCAGCGTCGTCTGTGACTGTAGAGACCGATGCGAGAGAGACAGTCTCTGTCGCAGCGATCACATGTGTAAGCTGATGCTGGTCTGTCGGCTGCCGTCCCTTTTCTGCGAGCTCGCTTCTCTGCTGCAGCAGCTGACAGTTTGTCCTCACCAATCCGTAGCTGATTCTTGAGAGTGCTTCTCCATCTGTTGCGGTAATCTGCAAGGCCCTCCCAGGACTCAGTGTTGATTTCAAGCGCCTTCATGTCACGTTTGCAAACGTCTTTGTATCTCAGCTGTGGGCGGCCGATGCTTCTCTGCCCTGTGGCGAACTCTCCATAAAGGATGTCTTTTGGGATGCGACCATCTTCCATGCGGCGAACGTGGCCCAGCCAGCGCAGCCGACGCTGTCTCAGCATGGTATACATGGCCGGGAGGCCAGCGCGAGTCAGGACTTCGGTGTTTGTCACCTTGTCTTGCCAGGAGATGCCGAATATGCGCCGTAGGCTTCTCAGGTGGAAGGTATTGAGCCTTTTCTCCTGACGAGCATGTGTGGTCCACGCCTCACTGCCATACAGCAAGGTGCTAAGGACGCAGGTGTTGTATACAGCCATTCTTGTCTTCGTGGTCAGCTTGGGATTTGTCCACTCTTTGTGGTAGGCGGGCTAGCGTTGTGGCTGCCTTCCCGATCCTCTTGTCGATCTCGGTGTCAAGGGAGAGGTTGTCGGTGATGGTGGACCAAAGGTAAGTGAATTGATGGATGGCTTCAAGCTCGTAGTCATCAATGGTGATGGCTGGTGAAGATGGCGTGTCTTGGCCTAGGACATTTGTCTTCTTGGGACTGATGGTCAGACCGAAATCTTTGCAGGCCTGGGAGAAGCGGTCCATTAGTGACTGCAAGTCCCGCTGGGTGTGGGTCACAGCTGCGGCATCGTCAGCAAAGAGCATGTCTCTGATGAGGGCTTCGCGGACTTTTGTCCTTGCTCTGAGGCGGGCGAGACTGAAGAGCCTGCCATCTGATCTGGTCCGCAGGTAGATCCCTTCTTGTGCTGTGCTGAACGCATGTCTCAGGAGAAGAGCAAATAAGATTCCAAATAGGGTGGGGGCGGGGACACAGCCTTGTTTGACACCGCTGCGTACGTCGAAGGGCTTGGAGAGGTTACCATTAAACTGCACCGTCCCTTTCATGTTGGCGTGGAAGGACTCAATCAAGCTGTGTCGGAATCACAATGCGGTTTTCGAGCAGAGAGATCCACGGTAGACATGATCACCAAATTCAGGAGAAGTGCAGAGAGCAGAGGATGCCCCTGTATGTCGCATTCATTGACCTCACCAAGGCCTTTGACCTAGTCAGCAGAGACGGCCTTTTCAGGGCTGTTCGAAAGACTGGCTGCCCCCCAAAACTGCACAGCTCCAGGGGACGATTAAGGACACTGATCCATCCCTTGGGGGACCTACAGAAGGGAGGAGGGGGGGGAGGTATTTGGGACGTTACACCTGTTTTACCGTGCACCTCTTCTTCTAGTTGTTGGTGCACCCCCACCCCTACTCACCCTCCCCTTCCAATCTTTGTTTCGTTTTGTTTTTGTGTTTGTTTGTTTTTGTTTGTTTTGTTTTTTTACCAGAGATGCGAGGATATCTCACTGCACACAGACAGATCTGTGGAGCTTTGTACTATGTTCCTGTGGCTGTGTATTATGTTTGTTTCTGTTGGAGGCAGACTTCTTCTGGCAGTGAGAGTAGTAGTAGCAGCAGCAGCAGCAGCACTGTGTGGGCATTGTGGCACTTAGTGAAGGCTGTGGTGTTGTGCATTGGGTGGTACTAAGCGGCATGTTCTGTCTCCGTCCTCTGGTTCGGGATGCAGGCGACGATTAGCACGTGCTTGTTGGTGCTGGTGTTGAACACGGTGTTTGTCATTGTAACACCTGCAAGGTGAGTTGGGTTGTGTGTGTGTGTGTGTGTGTGTGTGTGTGTGTGTGTGTGTTATAAATTTTGGAGAGGGGTAGGGGTTAAGTGAGTGGGCGATTTGAGTGGTGGTTGTGTGATAGTAGCGGTGTGGTGAGGTGAAGCGCGGAAGTGGTATTTGCTGCGATTATACCTGCGAGGGCGTTTGGTTGACAGTGGTTTTTTTGTTTTTTTTGTGTTTTTCTTTTTTTTTTCTTTTGTTTTCGGGGGGAGGGGGTGGTGGTTAGGGTGTGAATAAGTGGAGTGGTGGGGGAGTGGGTGGTGGTGGTATTGTGGTGGTGGTGGTGACGGTGACGGTGGTGCTGTTATATTCTACACACAAAGTGAGCGGAGAGAAGATGATGTGTTTTGAGGGGTGAGTGTGTAAGACGGTAAGTAGGTAGGAGTTGGAGGTGTGGTGGTGGTGACAGTGGCTTTTGTTGATATTATACATGCAAAGTGAGTGCGTGTGAGGGGGGTGAGGGTAGGGTGGGGGAGTGGGAAGGGTTTTTTTTTTTTGGGGGGGGGGGGGGGGAAGTGTGTGGGAGGTGGAGTGGTTGGTTGGAGTAGTGTTTGTTGGTGTGTTTTTTTATGTGTGTGGGATGGGGATGGGTGAGTAGGAAAGTGCGGTTTTAAAGGGGGGTGGGGTGGGGGATGGAGTTATTGGGGGGAGTGATGTTTGTTGTTTTTCATGCAAAGGTGTATGTGTGTGTATGTGTGTGTGTGTGTGGGGGGGGGCGGATGGGGGGAGCGGGGGTCGGGGGGGGGGGGGGTGGGAAGGATGAGTGGTCGGGGGGAGTGATGTTTGTTGGTGTTTTTTTGTGTGCGTGAGGTGGGGGTGGGGGAGTAGGCAGGTGTGTTTTTACGGGGGTGGGGTGGTGTGACGAATGGATGGGGGGAGAGAGTGATGTTTGTTGTTTTTCATGCAAGGTAAGTGGGCGGGAGGTGTGCTTTTAAAGCGGTATGTGTGTGGGGAGGTGGAGTGGTTGGTGGGAGTGATGTTTATTGGGGGTTTTTTTATGCAAAGGTGTGTGTGAGGGGGGTGGGCGGATGGGGGGAGTGGAGAGTTGAAGGTGTGTTTTTAATGGGGGAGTGTGTGGGAAGGTTGAGTGGTTGGTGGGAGTGGCTTTTGGTGGTGTTGTTCATGCAAGGAAAGTGTGTGTGTGTGTTGGGGAGGGGAGGGGGAATGGGGAGTGTGAAGGTGTGTTTTAAATGGGGAAGTTTGTGGGGGAGGTGGGAGTGGTTTGTTGGTGTTTTTCATGTAAGGTGAGTGTGTGTGTTTGGGGGGGGGGGAGTGTGGAGTGTGGAGGTGTGTTTTAAGGGGGAAGTGTGTGGGGGAGGTGGGGTGGTTGGTGGGAGTGGTTTGTTGGTGTTTTTCATGTAAGGTAAGTGTGTGTGTTTGGGTGGTGGTGGTGGGGGGGAGTGGGGAGTGTGGAGGTGTGTTTTAAATGGGGAAGTGTGTGGGGGAGGTGGGGTGGTTGGTGGGAGTGGTTTGTTGGTGTTTTTCATGCAAGGTAAGTGTGTGTGTTTGGGTGGTGGTGGGGGGGGGAGTGTGAAGGTGTGTTTTAAATGGGGAAGTGTGTGTGGGAGGTGGGGTGGTTGGTGGGAGTGGTTTGTTGGTGTTTTTCATGTAAGGTAAGTGTGTGTGTTTGGGGGGGGGAGTGTGGAGGTGTGTTTTAAGGGGGAAGTGTGTGTGGGGGAGGTGGGGTGGTTTGTGGGAGTGGTTTGTTGGTGTTTTTCATGTAAGGTGAGTGTGTGTTTGGGGAGGGGAGGGGGAATGGGGAGTGTGAAGGTGTGTTTTAAGGGGGAAGTGTGTGGGGGAGGTGGGTTGGATGCTGGGAGTGGTTTGTTGGTGTTTTTCATGGAAGGTAAGTGTGTGTGTTTGGGGGGGGGGGAGTGTGGAGTGTGAAGGTGTGTTTTAAGAGGGAAGTGTGTGGGGGAGGTGGGGTGGTTGGTGGGAGTGGTTTGTTGGTGTTTTTCATGTAAGGTGAGAGTGTGTGTTTGGGGAGGGGAGGGGGAATGGGGAGTGTGGAGGTGTGTTTTAAGGGGGAAGTGTGTGGGGGAGGTGGGGTGGTTGGTGGGAGTGGTTTGTTGGTGTTTTTCATGTAAGGTAAGTGTGTGTGTGTTGGGGCGGGGGGGGGGAGTTCGGAGTGTGGAGGTGTGTTTTAAGGGGGAAGTGTGTGTAGGGGAGGTGGGTTGGATGCTGGGAGTGGTTTGTTGGTGTTTTTCATGTAAGGTAAGTGTGTGTGTTTGGGGGGGGGGGAGTGTGGAGTGTGGAGGTGTGTTTTAAGGGGGAAGTGTGTGGGGGAGGTGGGGTGGTTGGTGGGAGTGGTTTGTTGGTGTTTTTCATGTAAGGTGAGAGTGTGTGTTTGGGGAGAGGGAATGGGGAGTGTGAAGGTATGTTTTAAGGGGGAAGTGTGTGGGGGAGGTGGGTTGGATGCTGGGAGTGGTTTGTTGGTGTTTTTCATGTAAGGTGAGTGTGTGTGTTTGGGAGGGGGGGTGGTGGTAGTGGGGAGAGTGGTGTGTATTAAGGGGGAAGTGTGTGGGGGAATGTTGGGTGGTTGGTGGAAGTGGTTTGTTGGTGTTTTTCATGCAAGGTGAGAGTGTGTTTGTGGGGAAAGAGGGGGTGGGGGGGGGGGAGAGCAAGATGTTGTGTTTGCGGGATTTCAGTGTGTAAGTAGGTGGAGAAGTGGCGGAGTTGAGAGTGGTGATGGCGGTGCTGGTGGTGGTGGTGGTGGTGTGTGTGTGTGTGTGTGTGTGTGTGTGTGTGTGTGTGTGTGTGTGTGTGTGTGTGTGTGTGTGTGTGACGTGTGTGTGACGTGTGTGTGTGTGTGTGTGTGTGTGTGTGTGACGTGTGTGTGTGTGTGTGTGACGTGTATGTGTGTGTGTGTGTGTGACGTGTGTGTGTGTGTGTGTGTGTGTGTGTGTGTGTGTGTGTGTGTGTGTGTGTGTGTGTGTGTGTGTGTGTGTAAATGTAAGCTCTCACTATTTCTCACTCGACCTCAAATCTCTGTCTCAGTGTCTTTGTAAGCAGTGTCACGTGGGTCTTCAGGAAACATAGCACGCCCTTGTTGTTCTCGGTGCTTTGGTTACACAGGAAGGATGTTGTCATTTGGTTGCATTCTGCGTGCGCGCGCGCGCGCGCGGGTGTGTGTGTGTGTGTGTGTGTGTGTGAGTGTGTGTGTGTGTGTGACGTGTGTTTGTGTGTGTGTGTGTGTGTGTGTGATGTGTGTGTGTGTGTGTGTGACGTGTGTGTGTATGTGTGTGTGTGTGTGTGTGTGTGTGTGTGACGTGCGCGTGTGTGTGTGTGTGTGTGTGTGTATGTGTGTGTGTGTGTGTGTGTGTGTGTGTTGGCTCTCTCTTGGCTCTGCATCTCTGTGTGCTTATCGTTTATCTATTTTCTTGTCTGTCCACCTGTCTGTCTTTCCATTGTTACTGTCTGTCTGTTTCTGTCTGTCGAATGTGTGTGTGTGTGTGTGTGTGTGTGTGTGACGTGTGTGTGTGTGTGTGTGTGTGTGTGTGTGTGTGTGACGTGTGTGTGTGTGTGTGTGTGTGTGTGTGTGTGACGTGTGTGTGTGTGTGTGTGTGTGTGTGTGTGTGTGTGTGTGTGTGTGTGTGTGACGTGTGTGTGTGTGTGTGTGTGTGTGACGTGTGTGTGTGTGTGTGTGTGTGTGTGTGTGTGTGTGACGTGTGTGTGTGTGTGTGTGTGTGTGTGTGTGTGTGTGTGTGACGTGTGTGTGTGTGTGTGTGTGTGTGTGTGTGTGTGTGTGTGTGTGACGTGTGTGTGTGTGTGTGTGTGTAAATGTAAGCTCTCACTATTTCTCACTCGACCTCAAATCTCTGTCTCAGTGTCTTTGTAAGCAGTGTCACGTGGGTCTTCAGGAAACATAGCACGCCCTTGTTGTTCTCGGTGCTTTGGTTACACAGGAAGGATGTTGTCATTTGGTTGCATTCTGCGTGTGTGTGTGTGTGTGTGTGTGTGTGTGTGTGTGTGTGTGTGTGTGTGTGTGTGTGTGTGTGTGTGTGTGAGTGTGTGTGTGTGTGTGTGTGTGTGTGACGTGTGTGTGTGTGTGTGTGTGTGTGTGACGTGTGTGTGTGTGTGTGTGTGTGTGTGTGAGTGTGTGTGTGTGTGTGTGTGTGACGTGTGTGTGTGTGTGTGTGTGTGTGTGACGTGTGTGTGTGTGTGTGTGTGTGTGTGTGACGTGTGTGTGTGTGTGTGTGTGTGACGTGTGTGTGTGTGTGTGTGTGTGTGTGTGTGTGTGTGTGTGTGTGTGTGTGTGTGTGTGTGTGTGTGTGTGTGTGTGTGTGTGTGTGTTGGCTCTCTCTTGGCTCTGCATCTCTGTGTGCTTATCGTTTATCTATCTTCTTGTCTGTCCACCTGTCTGTCTTTCCATTGTTACTGTCTGTCTGTCTGTTAGTCTGTTTCTGTCTGTCGAATGTGTGTGTGTGTGTGTGTGTGTGTGTGTGTATCTTTGTCTCTGTCTGTCTCTATTTGTCTGTCTGTACCTGTCTTTGCCTGTCTTTCTCTCTCTCTCACTCTCTCTCGCACTCTCACTCTCTCTCACTCTTTCGCTCTCTCTCACCCACACTAGTGGGTGGTGGAACAGACAACCGCTGATGTCACGGGAAAGTAGGATGATTCTTAAGGCTGAAAAAAATAGAGAAAGGGGAAACAAAATGCACGATTCGAAAAAGCACTAGCGGCTAATTCGAAGCTGGGAAAAGCTTCAGTGTAGTTGTTTTTGTTGTTGTTTTTTTGTCGGGTATAATTGTATGTCCGCTCACACCATCTGAAAGAGCGTGACTGAAAAGGAAGTTGGTTACGAGAACGTTTGCATTAGTTACCAACCTGTGTATTTGTTGAAAGGTTCGTTTCAAACACTGAAGGTGGAGTGATACGACACACACACACACACACACACACACACACACACACACACACAATCCTGCAGGACTTGGGGACTTAGTTCAGTAGAGGTTGCGTTGTTCTGTGGGCCTGCGTTTCAACGCGATATGTTGTTGTTGCTGTTTCGTTTTGTTGTATTTGTTTTTTGGTTGTTTTTGGTGTTGTTGTTTTTACTGCACCAGAGAACCGTGTTTCGGGGACCTTTTAATCAACTGCCCGCGGATCAACGCGCAAAGAGACGCGACGTCAAAACAGATGGCGTCTGCAGCGAAGTGAGTTTACATCATCACCACCTGGCGTGGCACTGCAGCCTACACAGGGCGGCATGTCTTCCTTACCTGAGGGGAGGTGGAGGATGGTGGGAGGAATGGAGAGGGAGAGGGGTGCTGGTGATGAGAATCGCAGAAGGAGAGAAATTGTGGCGGTGGAGGAGTGGGATGAAGGGAAAGAAAGACAGAGAGGATGGAAACGGTTTATGGAGGAAGATGAATAAGGAAGGAAGCGTAAAGAGAGACGGAGACAGACAGGAGGGGGGCGGACGGACGGAGGGAAATATGGAGAGAAGAGAGAGAAAAGGGGTGGATGAAGGAAATGAGAGAGAGACAGAGACAGAGATACAGAGACAGAGAGAGAGAGAGAGTCACACCCAGACGCACGGGTCGACCGTCACTTGCATTGGTTCCAAACTTATCCCCATAACAGGTGGGGCAGAAGACAATTAAATCAGGGAGGCGAGAACAATATTCACTCTCTTGTCGTAGAGCAGTTTAAGGCATGAAATTGTAGAGGAAGCGTTTTGTTAAACGAAATATATTTGTATTGTTTGACTGTGTTGTGCGGTGTCTTTCTGGCTGACATTTAGCGGGAAGGCGGTGAACATTGTTGATGCAGTGTGGAAGTGGCGTGTTGTTCGTGTGTGTTAAGCGTGATGCAGAACGACTACGTTGAGTGTGGTGAAGCAGATATCAGGATCGCACGACAGAGACAATGCCCGAGCAGATCATGCAGTCATGATCCATTTTGATCACAGCTCAGTTGCTGTTGAAGTGTGTAAGCTCAGCTGGAATATCTCACTTTACATGTGGGTTTGTTGTCCTGTGTACGGCTGGAGCAAACCTGGGGGGGTGGGGTGGGGGTGGGGGTGGGGGTGGGGGGGGGGTCACCCGCGGTCGAGTGAGGAGGCTGAAGACGGACTCCTGTCCAAAAGCCTCCGGACATTCTGTGTTTTCGGTGTCAGTCGCCAGCTTGAGCAGCTCTTGTAAGAAGAAGGAGTGGCGACTGTGTTTCGTCTATCTTGCTATGTCGGTGGTGTGTCACCGCCTTTCCTGTTTTCCCGCTTCTATGCTTACCCCTCACCTTCCTGCCATCTTTTTGGAGTTTGAGTCTCCGCCAAATCCCGGACCTTGGAAGAGGCGTGACCAGTATCGCGGGCGTTCTTCAAGAGAAGGTGGAAGCTGACCAGTGTGACCCCAGAGTTCACCAGTTTGCCTCGCCTCTGTTGGTGCTGCACATCCACACCAGCGGTGGTTTCAAGTAGTGTCCAGTTTGTGTGCAACAATGTAGTCACTGTATCTGCACCAGTGGTGACTTGCAGTAGTGTCCAGTTTGTGTGCAACAATGTAGTCACTGTGTCTGCACCAGCGGTTACTTCCAGTGGTGTCCAGCTTGTGT
>NC_134877.1:29130232-29165232 GCF_041734735.1 Babylonia areolata | reverse complement strand
TACTTTCATGCACAATGACTGAAAGAGGCGAGGTAGACACGATGTCATTCCCTCTCTCTCTCTCTCTCTCTCTCGGCATTAGTTTTATGGAAGTTCTTTAAGAATGTGTACATTTGAATTTACCACTTGAGTTGTATGTGGATTTGTATAAGTGCTCGGGTATCTTGATAGACATAGATCACATTTACGTAATTTGAGCTCGGTTTCAAAGATAAGATACAGATTCTTACACTTACCACATTTGAATTTAGAAATGGACAGTTTTGCTATCAACAGAATCGTATTGATTTTTTTTTCTTTTTTCATTCCAACAGGGGTTTTATGTGTGTGCATCACGGCCTTGTGAATAGATCTATAAATAAATCTGTCCTTGGTGGGCATACGCGTGTGTGTGCAAGTGTTCTCTTGTGAAAGACAGACATTAAAAAAACCCCAGAACAAACCACCGTCGTTTTGAGTCGAAAAGTGAGATCACAATGAGGATTAAACTGGTCGAACACAGGGCGAGATGGCACACGCGCTCTCTCTCTCTCTCTCTCTCACACACACACACACACACACACACACACACACGAGCGCGCGCGCGCATACACACACACACACACACACACACACACACGAGCGCGCGCGCGCATACACACACACACACACACACACACACACACACACACACACACACACACTTCAGCTGAAGGGAAAGGTGATTAGGGCCGGGAGGGAGAGTTCTCACGTGAAGTACCGAGACTATAGGAGGTAAGGTTTTTTTTTAACAATTCAAAATGTCAGAAAAAGGCTTTCTTGTTGGTAGACTGTTCAGTCAGCATTTTGTGTTTCCATTTTGTCTGTTGCACAGCTTGATTATTTCTCAACGTGTGTGTGTGTGCGTGTGTGTGTGTGTGTGTGTGCTTGCGATATCCATTGCCATGCGAGAAAGGCGTGGGACAGGAGTCATCATTTTTTTTTTTTTTCATCTTAAAAAAAAAAGAAGTTTGCACATTAAGGACTGCTGTTAGTCAGGAGACACCATTTTATTTATTTATTTATCTATTTATTTATTTATCTATCTATATCTTTATTGCTAATCGTCTGCACATTAAGGACTGCTGTGTCAACGTGTTTTTACAGCACTGGGGAGGCAATTCGCGTTAGTAATGTTTTCCAAGCTGAAGCGAATTACGTCCCTTCTTTTCTGGGCCTGCTCTCTCTCTCTCTCTCTCTCTCTCTCTCTCTCTCTCTCTCTCTCTCTCTCTCTCTCTCTTCCCCTCTCTCTCAAAATTCCTTTCACAAGAGAGCAGCCAAAATAATTTTACCAGATTCTTCATTGTGAACAAAGCGTTACTTGTGTACAAAGTGCACAATAACTGGGCACCACAATATCTACATTTGCTTGCCCGAGCCTCATGCCGATACGGCTCGAACAAGTACATTATTTTTACCACGCACCCGCATTGATATGTTCAAAACAAGTTTTGCATTTTCAGGTGCTTCCCTGTGGAACTCACTCCCTGTACACATACAAACGAGCAGTTCTCTACCTACTTTCAAGTCAGATCTCAATAAATATCTTCAATCCTTCCAACCATAAATGACAGTTATAGAAACGACCGTTGGCAGTAACAATGAGGGCATTTATACTTATTGGAGCCGTTGTTATTGTTTCTCCTTGTTCTTGTTTGCTCTTATTCTTATTCTGTCATATTTTCTTTATATTTGTTCTGTTTGCTTGTTTTCATTTCTTTCATTTTCTTCTAATTTGTGTGCATGCATGAATATATTCATTTAATTCCATCATGGTGGTGACAATAGCTGTAGTATAAGTGATATTGGTGATGGTAGTAGTAATTTTAGTATCAATTACAACTTTCTGCGTGGATTTGATGATAACAACAATGTGGCTTTAGTCATCAGGTTGTCGATACTGAAGACATATTTCTCTCTCCACCCCTACCCCCCATCCCCCCTCTCTCGCTTATCCATCTGTCAATCTGTGTGTGTGTGTGTGTGTGTGTGTGTGTGTTCTTTATCACATTCCTTCTGCATGACTTCTTTCTGTTTTGTTTTTTCTTCTTTCTTTCTCCCTTTTCCATTAAAATTTATATGTGTTATTGTAATTGATGTAGATTAGCAAGAATAGATTGGAAGAATGGGCCATGCCTAAAATCTTAATCCTTAAGTAAAAAACGTTTTGAGTTCTGAGTTCTCTCTCTCTCTCTCTCTCTCTCTCTCTCTCTCATCAATTTTTTAAAGCCTGGCTGAATGAAATGAAAGATGAGCGGCTAAACACAGCTGTCAGTGGGCTCTACCCAGGTAGACAGCTTGTTGTGCAAACGACTGTAAAGCCTTACAGCTTGGCCTCAGACCGAGGACAGACACGATATATGTATCCATATCAATCACTTTTTATTTTGTTTTTAAATGTGGAAAGCAAAATGGTGCCTCGTGTGTCGGACACATTCTTTGTACAGTTCGTCTGATTATATTTTAATTCATTTACTCATTTCTCAGTTTTTAATGATTTGATCCGTTCCTTTTTTTTCTTGAAATATGTTTTATTCAAAGCTTGGGTGGGCCGGCTATCATAAAAAAAGAAAGACAAGTAGACGGGAAATGTTCACCGGTCACTGGCTGTGAACAATGTACGTCGGCGCATTGATGGTTCCATAATTTGGTTGGACTCTTCCTTACTGTAGTTTTCACTCTATTCTTTATTTCATTTCTTCTCTTTTCTTCCATCTTTCTTTCTTTCCTTTCTTTCTGTCTTTCTTTCTTAATGCTCGCCTCAATGCCCTTCCCAACTCTTCATTCTCCTCCACCTCCTCCTCGTCCACCTCCCCCTCTTCCTTCTTCTTCTTTTCCTCCTCCTCCTCCTTCTTGTTCTTGTTCTTCTTTTCTTTATTTCATCTTATTTTATTTCTTTATTTCTATGTTTTGTGTCGTTCTTTATTTTCATGTTTTGTGTCGTTAGATGGGCAGAATTGTAAAAAAGGGCTTATACTGCGCCTAATTCTTTACCCATTAAAGATTCAATCAATCAATCAATTTCCTTCTTCTTTCTTCTTCTTCTTCTTCTTGCAGTTGCAGTAGTTACTTTTGTTCTTCTTCTTCCTCCTCCTCCTTCTCTTCTTCTTCTTCCTCCTCCTCTTCTTCTTCTTCTTTTCCTCCCCCCTCCTCCTCCTCCTCCTTCTTCTCCTCCCCCTCTTCTTCTTCCTCCTTCTCCTTCCGACATCATTATCATCTTCTTCCGTTTTGTTGGTCCTCAGTCAGTCAGTCAGTCTGTCGGTCAGCTACTATGATCGACCAGTCACTGAGCCAGCTGATATAATGGGTTTGTTTGCAGTACAGTCGGTAAACGGACAGGAAAGTAGTGAACGTAGGCTGCACCGGCTTCTTTATTTCTTCGTTAAAAAACAAACAAACAACAAAAACAACAAACAAACAACAGCAACAACAAACAAACAAACAGAAAACAACAACAAACTAACACACACACAAAAAGGCAGTATCTCGCCTCCTCAAACATTTCACGTTTTTCAACGAAAAGCAAAAGCAGGAAGAAAAAAATAAATGCCTGCGGTTTACTCGCTAAAAATAGCTCCCCGCGCGCTGAAAGAAACATGGATAATCAAGACTTCCAAACAGCAAGCAGAGAGGCTCAACACACAACACAACACACACACACACACACACACACACACAGCCGTGAGCAGCATGCACACGCCGAATTTCTTTTCCAACCCAAAGGAGTAACAGAAAAGTAAAGAACCCAGGATGCACGTTTAGGTGTACAGAACACAAGCAGGCAAGTTGTTTAAGTCGTGTTGGATTTTTTCACGGATTCTGAGCAGACAATGGAATTCCGTGCCAGTATATTCGATGTGGCTCAAGATGCCTCGCACTCGGCGTCTGCCCATGCGGATGACCCACGTAAAAAACGCCAGGTGGGTTCGTTACTATAGACCTGTTGCTCAGTAGTTTGCTTCTGATCCGTCTTTGGCTTGAAAGCTTTAGAACACACCTGATTGTAAGCTGGAAGATGCGTGATGCTTCGTACGCTGTGAATACTTATTTCAGTGTATATGTTGCGTGCGTTGTGCGAAGTTGAAAGCAACAGCGGCTTTTTTCTTCAGTAAAGAAAACGAAAATGGGGGGAAAACGTTTTGCTTTGAAGTATTATTACGCGCTGATAACTGACTGAACTACTGGGCAGCTTCCACATGAATTTTCTTCTTTTTCTTTCTTTTTTGTCTTCATCATCATCATCATCATCAAATTTTTCTTCTTCTTCTTCTCCCTCCCTCTCCCTGCCTCTCCCCCTCTCTCTATTTCTGTCTGCCACTGTCTATCTATCTATCTATCTCTCTATCTATCCGTTTCCCCCTCTCTAAATCAGTCATTTAAATGCTGTGCAGTACACCACAATACCCTTCGGCATCGCTTCTCATTATCATCATCTTGACTGCATGATGCTCAGCTGTACGGTAGACAGTAAATAGCTGATACTTGGGGTGTGAGTGTGTGTGGGATTCACGCTGAGCGGCGTGAGGGGAATGCTACTAAAACACTGTTAACGATGGTGCAACCCTTCTCTTCCGACACACACACACACACACACACACACACACTCATAAATATCTACTATCACTTAAAGTGGAAGACGTTAAACTGAAGACTACACACACACACACACACACACACACACACACACACACACTTCCAGGTTTGATGGAGCAGTTCTGGTAAACGTGTTTTAGTGTTGTCATGAATGAGAGAACTAGCTGGGGAAATGGGACCACTGAAGTGAAGCTAGGGAAGATATTTATGTATAATGATTATTATTTACTGGCTGTCCTCGGTCGGATATCAGTTTTGTTTGTTTGTAGCTTGCTATTCTTTTCGTTTCTCTTTCTTTTTTTCTCCCTCGCGTTCTCTTATTTACGTTCTTCCTTAAAGTTTTCTTTCAGACTGAAGACTTTACATCGCATTTGATGCTGGACAAGACAGCTGCGCCTGCTCATGCACTCACAAGCGCATGCGTACGCGTGCACACATGGGTTTTTTTAACAATTCAAAATGTCAGAAAAAGGCTTTCTTGTTGGTGGACTGTTCAGTCAGCATTCTGTGTTTCCATTTTGTCTGTTGCACTGCATGAGTATACACACAAACAAATAGATAGATATTTGTTTTGCAAAAGATAGCTAACCTGCTTTGTACAAGCTAGAAACCTGTTTATCAAATCACTAATTCATCGACCGGCTGTCGCCAGTATTTTCTCCCCCTCCACTAGACCTTGAGTGGTGGTCTGGACGCTAGTCATTCGGATGAGACGATAAACCGAGGTCCCGTGTGCAGCATGCATTTAGAGCACGTAAAAGAACCCACGGCAACAGAAGGGTTGTTCCTGGCAAAAATCTGTATAAAAATACACTTCGATAGGAAAACAAACAGAATTGCACGCAGAAAAAAACACCCCAAAATCGGTTGCTCTGTCAGTATAGCGACGCGCTTTTCCTGGGGAGAGCAGCTCGAATTTCACACAGAGAAATCTGTTGTGACAAAAAGAGTTATACAATACAATACAGTACAATGCAATGCAATACAATACAATGCAATACAATGCAATACAATACGCCCTTGTAATCATTTTTTTTTTGCCCTCACAATTGTCAGTTTCGGAAATGCTACCTCTCCAACCGGTTTTCTCTCCGCCTGTATGATTATCGTCATTATCGCCATCGCTGTTGTCACCACTGGCAGTTGCAACGTCGCTGATGATTGTCGTCATCATTATTGTTTGTGGTTTCCCTTTGGAACTGTCGTTATCAGTTGTCATGCTCATAACCTCCAGCATGAAAGCAATAACAGGAACAGCAGCGGCAGCAGAAACAGCAACAATAAAAACATCAACAAATTCAGCTCTAATAACAAACACTGAGTTTGTTCTTCCCTTCCTTTTGTTTTCCCGTGTACCAGCCTACGTCTGTCTTGTGTGTGTGTGTGTGTGTGTGTGTGTGTGTGTGTGTGTAGTTTAGTTTAGTTTAACGTCTTTTCACTGTTTAGTGATATCAGACGAAAGAAAAAAGAAAAAAAAAAGGGGGAGGGGGGTTGGGGGTATGTACGTATGGGAGATGAGGCGTGGGGTACATGAGAAGAGGTGGTGGGATGACTGTAGACAGTAGTTGAAAACGAAGAGCTACGAAGGACTGTACTGACAGTGAATAATAACATGAATCATTACAGTGAGTTAATCATCCATATAGCAATGTAAAGCATGCATTATGATTTTTTTTTAAATGATCAGTCAAAAGGTAGATACCAATCAAACATTCAGAATTTTATTTATTTATTTATTTTATTTGGGGTTTTTTAAAGTGATGAATAATTATTCAAAACATCACCCATGGACAAATGTGTGTTTGCTGGAAACTGGTCAGCAAGTTTTTGAAAGAACAGTTGCCTTGTGTTTGGACACTGGACAAGTATGTAGTAGACATTGACTTCTTTTCCGCCCAGACACTGTATATTTTTGCAAAATTTAGTTCGAAGGGCATTCAAACGGAATCGATGAATTAAACTTTTAAGAAAGATAAATCATTTAAAAAAGCCTTGGGGTTGTTTAATGTAAATGTCTTCATAGAGTGACGGTAATACTGGCAGTCTAAATCTTTTAGCCTATGCTTATGTCGACCATGTGACACTTTTTCAATTCACCTATAACACTCTTGTAAATCTAATGTGATCTTGAGGGGGATTGAGCCTTCGCTGTTTTGCGCTGCCTTTCTGGCAGCCTGATCTGCCCTCTCATTTGCAAAAATTCCACAATGAGAAGGCACCCAAATGAAAGTTACATCAATGCCTTTGATCGATAATTGATGTACGATGTTTTTTATTTCTGTGATCATCTCAAGGCTTGATTTTTTATTTGCAGATGTAAGTGCATTCAACGCCGATTTTGAATCTACGCAAAGTAGGATGTGACTATCCTTTTTATGGAAATCTAGAATGCAGATTAAAGCCATAAGTATGGCAACGAGCTCAGCAGAAAAGATAGAAAGATGTTTGTCCATGTGGTACATTTTCTGACGGTTCAGTTCCAGAATTACAAAAGCTGCTCCCGCTCTGCCATCTATTGATTTTTTTTAGATAATTTCTATATTCATTTTCTATATGAGAGCTTACGGAGCTCTTTAGTATATTCAGTGAATCATTTTGTGTGTGTGTGTGTGTGTGTGTTCCTCCCTCTGTCTCTCTGTCCCTGTCTCTCCCCCCCCCCTCTCTCTCCCTCTCTTTCTATCTCTAAGTCTCTCTCTCTCTCTCTGATCTTGTCGTCATTAACTTTCGTTTTCCCCCACACTTTAATGTATTCATTTATTTGTTGAATTATATTATTTCATATTACATAGATCACAAAATCAAGTATGAGCCCACCCCCACCCCCTTTACAAACGCGGGGTCATTTACACAACAGGCTGCCTACCTGGGTAGAGCCGACTGACGCCTGACATTGGGCGCTCATCATTCGTTTCCTGTGTCATTCAATCAGATTTCAGGCACGCACCCATACACACTCAGACATGTAACTGACCCCGCCATGATTCCATCGATCATGCATATGAATGACCTCTCCATGACTGACTGGATCATGTAACCAAGTAACCGACCACCCCCATCCAGCATTTCCCCTCTCACCTGTCCCTGTCTGCCTGGCAGTTGCTGACGATCGACAAGGTGCCAGAGAAACTGCTGCTGAAGGTGTTCTCCTTCCTCAAGCACCGCGAGCTGGGCAAGGTGGCTCAGGTGTGCCGTCGCTGGAGGGCCCTGGCTTATGACAGGTGTGTGTGTGTGTGTGTGTGTGTGTGTGTGTGTGTGTGTGTGTGTGTGTTGGTGGTGTCTGTGTCTGTGCCTGTGTGTCTGTGAGCTGGGCAAGGTGGCATCGCTGGAGGGCCCTGGCTTATGACAGGTGTGTGTTGGTTTGTGTTTGTGTGTGTTGTGTATCTGGATGTGTGTTGTGTTGGTGTCGGTGTGTATGTGTGTGTGAGTGTGTGTGTGTGTGTGTGTGTGTGTGTGTGTGTGTTCAGATTTCTTTTGTTTTTAAATCACCAAATGACTTTATTTTGTTGACTTTTACTTTCTCTATAAGGAAACCACAGCATGCGTTGCTGATGTCTACCCTCCATACCCCAACAGGGATCAAAAGATTAAATTTTCTTATTCATTTTTGGTTCAAACAGTTGTTGTTTTGGGGGGAACATGTCACAAATACGCAACATTTATAGGTGAACAGTACAAGATCCAAAATAAAGTCCTGTCCTGATACATGTACATACTAACAGGTGTCATCATAGCCAGAAGTTTAAACGTGATCATACATGAAATTGATTTTTTTTTAAAGTGTTTTTGCGTGTGTGCATGCGCGCGCGCGTGTGTGGGGTGGGGGGTGAGGGGTGGGCTATTGAGGAACGTAGATTATATTGTATTGCATCGCATTGCTTTGTATTGTATTGTATTGTATTGTATTGTACTCTTTGTCACAGCCAAATTTCTCTTGTGTGAAAATTCGGCTCGCTCTTCCCGGCCTTACACTAGGGAAGGTGCGTCGGTGTTACATTCTTTACAGAGCGGCAACCCACCTTCTTTGTCTCTTCTTCGTTTTTTGTCTTTTCCCCCACACTATCTTCATCACATCTGTCATTCAATTCAATTCAAGTTAAAGGACTTTATTGTCTGCTTCAACTAAAACAGAAAATTTTCTTTCCGCTCACTCAAAATGTCCGCCAGCAAACATCAAAGAGAAAAACGGGTGACTGATACACCCTTCTCTGATCACCACGTTCACATCAGTTATTAAACAAAAATTATAGTAATAGTCAAACTTCTGTTATCGTTACTTTCCTGATCGCAACGCGCACACCAGTTATTATGTGAAAAGAAAAGGAAAAAAATTCTGTTATCATTACTTCCCTGATCATCACGCACACACCAGTTATCATGTGAAAAGAAAACCATTCTGTTATCATTATTTCCCTGATCAGAACGTCCACACCAGTTATCAAGTGAAAAAAACAAACACATTCTGTTATCATTACTTCCCTGATCAAAACGCACACACCAGTTATCATGTAGAAAGAAAAACATTCTGTTATCATTATTTCCCTGATCAAAACGCACACACCAGTTATCATGTGAAAAGAAAAACATTCTGTTATTATTTCCCTGATCAGAACGCACACACCAGTTATCATGTGAAAAGAAAAACATTCTGTTATCATTACTTCCCTGATCAGAACGCACACACCAGTTATCATGTGAAAAGAAAAACATTCTGTTATCATTACTTCCCTGATCACAAAGCGCACACGCCAGTTATCATGTAGAAAGAAAAACATTCTGATATCATAACTTCCCTGTTTACAACGCGCACACATCAGTTATCATGTTTAAAAAAAAAGAAAAAAAAGAAGAAGAAAAAAAGAAAATAATAAAACTTCTGTTATCATTACTTCCCTGATCACAACGAACACACGAGTTATCATGTAAAAAGAAGAAGAAGAAGAAAAAAAAAACACAAAAAAAAACGTTCTGCTATCATTACTCTGACAGCCGCCTGTGGAAGGTGGTGTCGCTGCGGCCCGAGTTCTCCGGGCTGCACGTGTACAGCCAGGAGGCTCTGGTGGCGCTCATCGGCATGCGCTTCGGGGCCACCCTGCGCTCCATCGAGCTGCCCAGCGAGCTCATCACGGCGCCCGTGCTGCACGAGCTGTCGGTTCGCTGCCCGGCCCTGCAGTCCATCACGCTGGACTTCTCTAACGCCATGCAGCTGCACGACTTCAACGACCTGCACGCCTTCCCCTGCAACCTGAGGTCCATGTGCGTCTGCCTGAGCGAGGTCATCTTCCTGGAGGGCTTCATGAGGAGGATCTACAGCCGCCTGTCCTCCATCGAGGTGCTGCACCTCATCGGTGAGTGTTGGGGTTAGGGTGGGGTGAAGGGTGGGGGTCAGGGATGTAGAGGGGTGGGGGTGGAGGAAGAGTGAAGGTGTGGTATGGGGAAGGGTGAGGGGTGTGGGTGGAGAAAATGTGTTTATTTCATGCTCGCGAACGAAAAACAAAACAAAACAAACAAACAAAACTTGCTGCAGACACATCAACCCCCACTTCATCCCACCCCCAGTGCCACCACTACCCCACTCTCTTTCACTCTTTCTCCCCCTCGCGCCCGCCCCCCACCCCACCCCACCCCCTACCCCCTCACGACCATCCTCAATCTTCTCCCTTTCCCCCCACCATCACCCTCTCCCCCCACCTCCAACCCCTCCCCACCATCACCCACTCTCCTCCACTCTTCCCCGACCCACCCCCACCACCCTCACTCTTCTCCCTTTCCCCCCACCATCACCCACTCCCCACTTCCTACCTCCCCCCCCCCACCCCCCCACCATCCCGACTCTCCTCCATCTGATCTCTTGCCTCCCCTTCCTACACCCCTCCCCCACCTCCCACCATACACACACGAACACACCCTACTACCCTTTTCAAGTCCATTTCCACCCCCCACAACCCTCCCCCCCCACACACACACACCCTCCTCACAACCCCCACCTCACGCCCCCCCCCCCCCCCCCCGCACCCCTCCGCCCCCTCAAAAAAAAAGAGCAATAAATGAATATATAAATAAATAAATAAATAAACATGAAAAAATACAATATATACCATAAATAAATAAATGAATGAATGAATGAATAAGAATAAATGAATACGAATGAAATTATTAAAATACAATAGAATACAATAATATTAACCCTTTCACCGCCAGTCAATTCAGAGTACAAAATTTCCTTGTGGTATTAACACAGAAAAGACAGTGGCGAAGAATAGCTGGGAATTCCCCCTGCGATGTATAGAAAATACAGCCTATCCTACCACCGAACATTAAGAGCAGTAGGTTCATGGATAACAGACCAATGAATGGTCACCTTTCGGTGATATGCGTCCTCTACCACGCCTTGTGCATACATGCGAGCTTGGCGGTGAAAGGGTTTTAAAAATAAATAAATAAATAAATAAAACCCCACGTCGGCTGCCACAGGGACTTTCGAGATGTCGTCAGAATCCGAGGAAGATGTTTACGAGGTGATCAACATCGGTAAGATCAAGGCCCACACACCCAACCTACGTGTGGTGAACCTCTACGGCATCACCTTCCTGGACGACTCGCATGTGGAGATGCTGGCCTCCAACTGCATCCACATCGAGTGCCTGGCCCTCAACTTCTGCCTCAGGGTGAAGGGGGCGTCCTTCGGCCACCTCATCCAGCGCTGCAAGAAGCTGAGGTCCCTGCTGCTGCAGCACGCTGGTGAGTGGGTTCCGATAGCGCTATGGCTTGACAGCACCGCTTCCACCAACGTTTGTTGGTCATAGAAAATTAATGGCTTGAGTGTAGTCTTTATCTTGTTTTTTTGTTGTTGTTGGTTGTTGTTTTTTTTGGGGGGGGGCTTTTTTTTCTTCTTTTTTTTCCCGTTCAGTCTTATTGATAGGAAGATTATTAACTTGAGTGTACTCTTTTATCCTTTTTTCTCTCCGTTTACTCGTATGGATAGAAAGATTAAGGACTCGTTTATCTTTTTTTTTTTTTTCGTTTACTCGTTTTGATAGAAAACTTTCTTTATTTGCCCTTGTCTCTGTAATTTTCGCTTTTTTTTCTTTTTTTCATGTTCTTTGTATTTTCAACAACAAAAAAAGAAAGAAAGAAAACAAAAACAAAAACATACAACCAGAAAAAAAAACAGAACAAAAAAGAAGGAAGGAATGTCTCGGGTTTGCGTGTGTGTGTGTGTGTGTGTGTGTTTGTTTGTGTGTGTGTGTGTGTGTGTGTGGTTGGTGGTGTTTGGGTGAGGGTGACTTTATGTGTGTGGGTGAGGGTGAATTTATGTGGAGGAGGTGTTCGGGATTGGGGAGTTGAGGTGGTTTGGGTTTGAGGACGTGGAGATTGAGTACGCGATACGGAGTGGAGGAGGAGGTGACTGAAAATCCGAGGCTTTGTTTTGTATTATAAAACTCTCTCTCTCTCTCTCTCTCTCTCTCTCTCTCTCTCTCTCTCTCTCTCTCTCTCTCTCTCTCTCTCTGTCTGTCTCTGTCTCTGTCTCTCTCTCTCTTTCTCTGTGTGTGTGTGTGTGTATAGAGAGAGAGAGAAAGAGAGAGAGAGAGAAATCATGGCCTCTGTTCCTTGAGTGGATTGGCAGAGAAAATCAACCTAGTTTTTTTCTGCCCCAACACCCCCAGACCCCTCCCAAGAGAAAAAAAAAGAAAAAAAAAGAAAGCTGCTGAAACGTTCCATGCATGTTTGAAAAGAATGAAGACCGTTGAAAAAAGAGAGCATGATCGAACGGTTTTGTTATGTGCATTGCCTTTCGCAGTGTGCAATGACATAAGCGGCTGTTTCTCCCCTTCACCCAGCCCTTCCTTGACCCCCCCACCCCCCACCTCCCTCCCCCTCCATCCCCCTCCCCCCTCCCCCCCCCCACACCTCTTATCACAAGTCATGCCCACCCCATACCGGGGTACCCCAGGCCTTATCTTGACAAGCTCATCTTGCAGCCCCACCCCTGGATAATTATTCCTGTGCTGCACGTGCCGCAAATATCTGCACAGACAGCAGTCACAAGCCACGCGTCCATCAACTGTGTTGTGTTGCGTTGAAACAGGGTTCACGAAAAGTTAAGGATCACTCGGAAAATTGCACAGGTTTTGTTTGTCTGTTGTTGTTTGATTGTTTGTTTAATGGTGAATTGATGCCGCCATCAGCGATGTATGCAGCCAGTTTATTGAGCACAACATAACCAGAGGTGCTTTCTAGCACGTGCATTTCCATTCTTTAAACACACACACATACACACATACATCATTCGTTTAAAAAACTACTAATTGACTGGATTTTTTTTTTTTTGGGGGGGGGGGGTCGGGGGCTTGGGGGGGGGGGGGGGGGTCGGGGGGACTGAAACATGGGTTTTTCAAATGTGTTTTCAAGCTGTTTCTGGTCAACGTGTGTCTGAAACAGCTGTTTGTGAATTCAGTGAGAGGTCACTTGGGGACCAAACCATGCAGAATGTATGATCGAAATCATCTCTCGATTTTGCTGTTGTTTTTGACAGTTCGTGAAACCATACCTACTTTTGTGAAGTGGTTCTTGAGGTGTGTTTTTTTTTCGTGAAGTCGGTAGTAACACAGCATTGTGAAAAAGTTAACCCCCAAACTGCTGTGTGTTGCAGGTGTTATGTTGTATGATGCTGGTTCACTGTTGTACTGCTCTGTTTTATCACAACATATTTCTCTGTGTGAAATTCGGGCTGTTCTGCCCCAGAGAGAGAGCGCCGCAATAGCGCATCGCCACTCTCTCTCTCTCTCTCTCTCTCTCTCTCTCTCTCTCTCTCTCTCTTCTGTTGGCAAGTGTCTGAAATATTTTACTATCTCTCTCTCCCCCTATCTCTGTCTCTTACTTTCTCCCTACCTCCCCCCTCTCTCTCTCCCTATCTCTTTCTCTTACTTTCTCCCTCCCTGCATCGCTCC
The DNA here is from genome assembly GCF_041734735.1 of Babylonia areolata. NCBI lineage: Eukaryota > Metazoa > Mollusca > Gastropoda > Neogastropoda > Buccinidae > Babylonia > Babylonia areolata. Next base: position 29,151,673 of record NC_134877.1, on the reverse strand, counting down.
CTATCTCTGTCTCTTACTTTCTACCTCCCCCCTCTCTCTCTCCCTATCTCTGTCTTACTTTCTCCCTCCCTCCATCTCTCTCCCTATCTCTCTCTCTTACTTTCTCCCTCCCTCCATCTCACCCTATCTCTGTCTTACTTTCTCCCTCCCTCCATCTCTCTCCCTATCTCTCTCTTACTTTCTCCCTCCCTCCATCTCCCCCTATCTCTGTCTCTTACTTTCTCCCTCCCTCCATCTCTCCTTATCTCTGTCTTATTTCTCCCTCCCTCCATCTCTCCCTATCTCTGTCTCTTACCTCTCTCTCTATCTCTCTATCTCCCTATCCCTGTCTCTTACTTTCTCCCTCCCTCTCTCCTTTTTCTGTATCCCTGTCTCTTTCTCTCTGTATGCTCTCATATGTCTGCGTGCCTGCATTTGCATGTGTTTTCGTAGCGAGCATGTGTGTGTGTGTGTGTGTGTGTGCGTGTCTGTGTGTGTGGGTGTGTGTACTCATATGTCCGCATGCGTGCGTTTGTATGTGCTTACGTAGCGAGCATGGGCGCAGAAATGTGTGTGTGTGTGTGTGTGTGTGTGTGTGTGTGTGCATACCAGGTGTTCCTCGAACCTTATCTTGACAAGCCCATCTTCCTGCTCCACCCCAGGATTGTTGTTATGCAAGTGCCGCTCGTGCTGGAGTTCAGGTATACATATAGCAGCTTGAGGGGAACGAAAAAAACAACAGCTGCGAGTCCATGAGTTGGCCTTCATGTTGCTTTATCCAATAATAGCTCAGCCAACCGCGATGGACGGAATCAGAATAACTCTATCTCAACAAGAGAAATTAATCGAAGTACACGCTCTGGTTTGTTTTAGATGGATGACCCAAAGCAAGATGCCGCTGGCCCTCATGTATCCTTATTTATATTTTCTCTTTTCCCCCAAATTCTTTGGTATTTTGGTTTCTTTTCTCGTGCGTGTGGGTTGTTTGTTTGTTTCTTTGTTCGTTTTTTTTTCCATTTCATTTCTTTCTCTTTTCTTTCGTTTCTTTCGTTCTTTATTTCTTTTCTTCCTTCGTATGTTTCGTTTCGTTTCGTTGTTTTCGTTCTGTCTTTATTTTACTTATTTCGTTTCTTTCTACGTCTCGTTTCCTTATTTGTTTTCGGCCTCCCTCCCTCCAATATTTGCTTATTCATTCATTATCTGTGTATTTGTCAATGTACATATCCGAATCAGTTGCCCTTTCTTCCCTGACCCTTTGAAAGAAAGGAGTTTTAGGGAGTAAAAGGCCGCACAAGTCTTTCAGAAAGTTCAATAAAGGCAATGGACATATCGTCTCAAACCCCATAAAAAGAAGGTCTTAGTGTGTATGACATTTTGTGATCCAGCGCGGCTGTTATTGCTTCATAGTTGTTGTTTTCTTTTTTCTTCACTTTCTCTATCCACTTTTTTTTTCATTCGCTTTTAATACCCTTACAGCTGCTGCTGTATATTGAGATTCTGTTTGTTTGTTATTGTTTTCATTGGGGGGGGGATATTTTTTCCCGCGTTGCTGTTATATTGGTTTGGGAATACGTAAGCAGAAGCAAAAAAAAAAAAGCGATGAATACACGTGCACACACACACACACACACACGCGCGCGCGCGCGCGCACACGCACACACACACACACACACACACACTCGCACGCACGCACACACACACTAGAGACTACTAGAGTTGTTTGCTGCCGATATTAGCACTAGCGAAAGAGGCGGACAATCCGGCCCTTTCTCCCATCAGTCACTGGCTTGGCTTGCTGCACTGTGCGGAACATCCCCAAGCCGTGCGTCAGAGAGCGAGGCTGGCTGCTGAAACAGAGAGACACTGAAGTACACACACAGCCCGTTTCCTCAGCCTCCTATGTCTGGCCCTGCATGTACAAGCCCACACTCACTGCGAAAGAAAAACAAAACAAACAAACAAACAAAAACACTCACAAAAAAAACAAGCGTGCACGTTTGCGTGCATTGACGCATGCGCATAAACGTTCGCACACAAATACAAACACGCACGCACGCACGCACGCAAAGACACACACACACACACACACACACACACACACACACACACACACACACACACACACACACACACACACACGAATGTACGTACACATGTATGCACTCACACACTCGCGTAAATGTTCACACACACACACACACACACACTGACAAACACACACACACACACACACACACACACACACACACACACACACACACACACACACCTGCACACGCACACACACACACACACACACACACATTCTCTCTCTCTCTCTCTCTCTCTCTCTCTCTCTCTCTCTCTCTTTCTCTCTGGCGCGTACGCATCACACATGCCCCTCACGCGCATACACCACTGAGATGCACATCAGACAGGTCAATGACAAACACACACAAACACCCTGCCTCCTGCACCTGTGGTGTCTCGCGAGGCGTGAGGTGCGGTAAATCATCGAGATGGGGGAGGAGAACGAACGAGTGAGAAAATGGGAGAGAGAGAGAGAGACTGGGAGCGAGAGAGAGAAGAAAGAATGAAATTTGATTTGAACAGAATTTCCTATAATGAGGAATTAGCAAAGACATCGTTCTTTACGTCCTGCTGTGAGGAAAAAAAACAAAAACAAAACAAAATAACACGAAAGGACGAATGCAATTACTGAAACAGACAGCACACACACAGGATCACAAGATAATTTATTGTCCTTAAAAGGAGATGCTTGGTGTGGTGGCACACAGTTAAATTCTATATAGTACAAATATAGACATACATATGTCATTCAGCTAATTTGTATACGCTCAGAAGCACACAATCTCAGCTGCATCAAATATCCATGCGCCCCCATCAGTCTCCTTGTAAAACGACCTTCAAATATAAGCAAGTAGGTTACAATAATAAATAAGTCTATAAATCATGGAGAGTTTATAACATAGATGAATAATTAAATAATCAAGTACATAAATAATGGCAACAACAATAACAATAATAGTAATAATAATAATGATGACGATGATAACAACAACAGTAATGATAATAACAACAGTGACACTACTACTGCTGCTACCACCTCCACCACAATCACCACCACTAATAATGATAATAATAATAATAAATGAATGAATAGACTAAGATTCCTTGTCCTATACTAGAAACTAGGCACAGCCTGGTATCAAAATACAACACCCAATACCTAAAAACCAACAATAGTAATAAAATTGCAGTATTAAAGAACACACACACACACACACACACACACACACACACACACACACACACACACACACACACACGCACGCACGCACGCACGCACACGACATTATCTAAACTTAAAATCAAGAAGAAATTAATCATACACGATGAAAAATAAGATGTGCACAGTCGTACACACACACACACACACACACACACACACACACACACACACATATATATATATATATATATATGTGTGTGTGTGTGTGTGTGTGTCTGTAGCATTTCCAAACAAAGTGAGAATAAATTGATGATACATGATGAAAAATAAGCACAGTCAGTATAATGTGAGACTTACAGTTTGAAAAATACAGAAATAAGCACAATCTAAAAATAAACATAATCAGGGTTTAAAACATTCAAATCTGATTTAGAATGTTCATTACTTTCAAGAAATCCATCAGCATCCACGGAGGGACATCACGAAATCCGCAGTGTGATGTCTGTTTCTAACGTATACAGATCTCAACAGTCAAAGAGCACCTGTTTCACAGTGAGAGGCTCGTCGCGTCACATGGAATACATCGAGGGGCCTCCTCCCCTTTTGACAATTAAGAATAAGGAAGAAAAGTGTGCTCCGTGAGCAGTCTGCACAGCACAAACACCTCCTTGAGGTTCTTCACGACCGATGGAAGGGTCTCGTTTAGGTCTGGACGGATTTGGAACAGCTTGTTGTCCGTCTGGGTGTTCCACTCCTCTTGCCAAAGATCCTTAACGCAAGTGTCCACCTTCTGCTTCATGTCTGTGTTCGGTACGAAAAACCTGGATACCATTTCTTTTGTGGCGTTCTTGGCCAGCTGGTCCGCCATTTCATTACCGCGAATGCCAACATAGCCTGGAACCTTAGCCAGAAAGACGCCATACCCTTTGTTTGTCACTGGTGTAAAAGTTTCGTAAAATTCCAGCACTTTCTGATGTGTCAGATACCTGCAGGCGATCCCCTCCATTGCAGAACCAGTTTTAATGCCAGAACCAGTGCGGTCAGTTCCGCAGTACTAACTGAGCTGTCAGAATGGGTTTCGTTGAGGGCTGGTCAGGAAAGGCAAGACTGAACACAGATGCAGCAACACCCTCCTCAGACCTCGAACCATCAGGGAAGATTTTCTGGAATATGAGAAATTTGTGTCAGAGCTCAGAAAAGTAAGTTTCATTGGCCAGAGAACTGGTGGAGTCTTTTCTGTGTTAGGACAGACGGACACACACACACACTCGCACACACACACATATGTTAATTCCACAAAAAAATATTATAGGCATCCTACTTTATTTCGACTTACCATGCGTATGTTATCAAGGAACGAAACCATTATAAAATATTATGCTATATAGTATAAGGCTTATAAATTTCGCAGTGTATTTTGTAGTTAGTTATTCAGTTGTGCATTATCTAATTAGTAGATTACTATTTTCAATCTATTATTTACTTTTGTCATTGGTAGGATTTTGTTTTGGAATGTTGGTTCACTGTCCACTTCATGAGGGGCCAATGCCATTATTGAATAAACTACCCGTATCCCGCCTCTCTCTCTCTCTCTCTGTGTCTTTTTACGATGTTAATGATGATGATGGTGATTATTATTCGTAGTAGTAGCAATAGATATAGCAGTGTTAACAAAATCATTATTGTTGTGTCGTTATCGTTAATGTTGTTATTGGTATTGTTGTCACAAGGACAGATTGGAAGACTGGGCGATGTCTAAAATCTTCATCCTTGAGAAAGAAAGTTTTTGAATCTTGAATCCTCTCTCTCTCTCTCTCTCTCTCTCTCTGTGTGTGTGTGTGTGTGTGTGTGTGTGTGTGTGTGTGTGAAGCGGTTGGAAATAGAATGTCATGACCATCTCTCTCACTCTGTGTACCATCTTATACACCCCCCCCCTCTCTCTCTCTCTCTTTTTCTCGCTCTCACGCTGTACCAACTTATCCTCCTCTCCCTTTCTCTCTCTCGCTCACTCTCCCTTCTCTCTCTATCCCCTCTTATCGCTTTCTCTCTCTCTCCCTCTCTCTCTCTTTCCCCTCTCTTCTCCTTTACCACATATTTCTCTCGGGGGGGGGGGGGGAGAGAAGAAAAGGGAACACAGACCACCAAACAGCGACCGACTGCACCTGAACACGTGTAGGCCTCACGTGAAGGCAGTCGAGGATATGCCTGCGCACTGAGATGCAGAGGGAAATAGAACTGGTTGAACCAGTGTTAAAGAAAGAGAGTAGAAGAAGGCAGAAGAAGAAAAATAAGAAAATGTCGAAGGAAAGAAGAAATAGTTAAGTAAGAGAACAGCCAACTGATAAAAAAAATGGAGAGAGAGAAGGACGAAGATTAGAAAGGAATAACGAAGAAGGAAAAGCAAAACGAGAAGATGCAGATGATTAGAACGAAAAGGAACAAGAACAGGTGAACAAATTCACAAAGGCCGCGTTTGTCCGCACGTAAAAGAAACCCCGCCCCAAACCTCTGTTAACAGTCAGATATTCCGAGCTTTTTTTTCTTTCTTTCTTTCTTTCTTTCTTCCTTTTCTTTTCACCAGTTCTCCTGTCTTGCCTCAGTGCCAAAGGGAAGCATACGGGACCGTGTTGTTTGGCTGCTAATGGTGTTCGGGTGTACAGCTCTTGTGTCGAGAGCTGCTGAGGATAACACAGAGAAAGAGTCAGGCAGACAGACAGACAAAGACAGATACAGAGAGAGAGAGAGAGAGAGAGAGAGAGGCAGAGTAACAGAGAGTGAGATAGTGAGAGACAGAGACTTAGAGTGGAGGGAAGAGAGAGAGAGAGAGAGAGAGGGGGGGGGATGCGAGGGGTACATAAATTTCAGTCAGAAACAGAAAGGAAGCGAGAAAGAAGGAAGGCAGACAGGAAGAAATTAAGGACTCAAGGAATCAAATAATTTAATGCTGGACCTCCGGCCTGTAAACATTTGAGGTGCACAGGCACACACATTATCACAGAAAGAAAGGACAGTGAGCAAATGAATGAAGACAACAAATTTGTCGGGATGAAAACATGGGTTATTTGTCCAAACTTAATATACTGCTTCGAGGAATTTTTCCCTTCTTTTGAACGCATCGAATATGTATATAGCAATATCTCTGGTTACGCTTACATCTTCGTTTTTTTAACAGTTGTGCCAATTCCACTAAACTGCCTGTGTTTAGAGAAATATTTCTCTCTTGAAGGTCTGTAGACATCGCAATGTAGCAGAAAATGAAATCCATCCTCTAATTGATTACATAAACGATATGTCTTTACGTTATTGCTATTCCGTTTATAATTTTTCAAAGCATTCATACGAAGTCTAAACTTTACAAAGTTTACCTTTGACTTGTTTAGTGACAATTGTGTTAGGTAAGATTCTAGCTTTAACAGTGATTTAAATGACCGATATGTTTCGAAACGATCACTGTAATTTGATTTACCGACCAGTCCAGTTGAAATCAGTCAGCCATTATCTGCCTGAAAATTCTAAAAAAAACAACAAAATAACACAAAAGCCTGCACATTTGCGACTCCGCTCTCTGACCAAACATGTGAAAATCCATATCTGTCTAAGCAGGTTTTAATACAAGAGGTCCATTTAGCAGTTTGGCTTCTGCCATCAGTATTTTCAGTCATTAAGTTCAAAGAAGCAACATGATTAAGCTTATTTTGGGTATTCTAGAGAAGTCCATCGCATGTAAGGAAAACCAGTACCGCAGTGTTCTCAAAGTGTTATCTATAAATAGTGAATACCGGCCAGTCTCGTCAAATACCATTGTGCTGGGGGATTTGGGGGGTTACGTTCAAGAGATTTTTACAGGCAGGCAGAATAAAGGAGACGGAAAGTAGACGGAAAGAAAGAAAGAAACAAACAACAAAAAAAAACAAAAAACAACAACCAACAACAACAACAAAAAACACACAAAAAAACCACCTAAACTAAACTAACAAACAAAAACAACATTTGTACCACACGAAACCCCGACCGACCCAAACGGAAGTAACCAGCACAAAAAATCTCTTAACCTACCTACCTTCTGACGCAAACTCATTTGGCTCTTGTTACCTCAGCCATGTTCAACCCACGTTATCATTTCTTTGTTGTCTTTTATCTTGTCTTCTCTCTCTCTCTCTCTCTCTCTCTGTCTCTGTCTGTCTGTCTGTCTGTCTCTCTCCCTCCCTCTATGTTTCGTGTCTTCTCTATCTCTCTTTGTCGCTCTGTATCCATCTATTTCTCTCTGTCTCATTCACTCCATCTCAGTGTCTGTCTGTCTGTCTGTCTCTCACTCTCTCTCCTAGCTCTCTCTGTCTCTCTGTCTGTCTCCTGTAGCTCTCTTTGTCTCCTCTCCCTCTCTTTTCCCTCCTCTCTCTCTCTCTCTTTCCCTCTCTCTTTGCATTTTTCTTACCCACCCCCACCCCCGGAGGGCCAGATGTAGAAATGTAATTGTGCTTATTCCCTTACCCTCGTGAAATAACGTTTCGTTCGTTCGTTCTCCATCTGGCTGCCTTTCTTTTCTTTACCCGTGTACCCCTTTCTGACAGCCCGCTGGCCTCTAAGTAAAACCCCTCAGCTGCTATCTGTCTATCTCTGTCTTTCTGTTTCTCTGTCCATCTGTCTGTCTATCTCTCCCTCAGTCTACCTCTCCATTCTTCGAACATTTCATCTGCCGAGCCACAGTTGGTTGCCGATGAACTGCCCGAAGTATACTTCTGACTGCCTCCCGACAAGAATGATTCAATCACACAGGTGGGGGAATTTCAGACAAGGAACCCTGCAACGAAGCCAGAGAAGTGTGTGCATTGTGCGGAACATGTGTCCATGCTTGGCTGCATTTCATGACCTTCACTCTGTGTGTGTGTGTGTGTGTGTGTGTGTGTGTGTGTGTGTGTGTGTGTGTGTGTGTGTGTGTGTGTGTGTGTGTGTGTGTGCCCGTCTTTGCAAAGCGCCTATTCTAGAGAAATGAATGCGCTATATAGGTGCAGGTGATGATGTTGGTGATGATGATGATGAAGATGATGCTGCTGCTGATTACTATCATTACCATTGTTATCATTACTATTTGTTGTTCTAATTCTATTTTCCTTGTTATTCTTGATGCTATTTTCATTATTGTCATTGTCATCATTTTCATCACCATCATTGTTTATTCTCTCTCTCTCTCTCTCTCTCTCTCTCTCTATATATATATATATATATATATATATATATATCCTTCTTGTTCTTGTTCTTCGTCATCTTTTTGTTGTTGTTGTTGCTCTTCTTCTTCTTCATCATCATCATCATCAACATCTTCTTCTTCTTATTATTATTATTAGTAGTAGTAGTAGTAGTAGTATTCTCGTATCACCACCACCACCACCACCACTACTACTACTACCACCACCATTGCGACTATCAGGCGTGGAGGACCAGCACATGCAGGCGGCCCCCTGGGAGCTGTCCAACGTGCACGAGTTGGACCTGACGTCCACAGAGCTGTCCGAGGAGACACTGCAGAGCGTGCTACTCAGGATGCCGGGCTTCACCTACCTGGGCCTGGGCTACTGCGAGTTCTTCTCTGATGCGGTCAGTGGGGCAGTGAGGAGTGGAGGGGGGTGGGGGTGGGAGCTGGGGGGGGGGGAGGAGCATGTGTGTGTGTGTGTGTGTGTTGGTGGGGAGGGAAGCTAAGGTGTGGGGGGGGGGAGGAGGGGGGAGCAAGTGTGTGTTTGCGTGCGTGTACATTCTTCATGGTGTAATTGTTTTGCATTGTATTGTATTGTCGGCTTCACCTACCTGGGCCTGGGCTACTGCGAGTTCTTCTCTGATGCGGTCAGTGGGGGAGTGTGGAGTTGGGGGGATGGGAGCTGGGGGGGGGAGCATGTGTGTGTGTGCGCATGCGTGTACATTCTTCATGGTGTAATTGTTTTGCATTGTATTGTATTGTCGGCTTCACCTACCTGGGCCTGGGCTACTGCGAGTTCTTCTCTGATGCGGTCAGTGGGAGAGTGTGGGTTGTGTGTGTGTGTGTGTGTGTGTGTGTGTGTGTCGGGGTGGGGGGGAGCAAGTGTGTGTGTGCGTGCGTGTACATTCATTTTGGTGTAATTGTTTTGTATTGTCGGCTTCACATACCTGGGCCTGGGCTTCTTCTGCGAATTCTTCTCTGATGCAGTCAGTGGGGAGAGAAGGGGGAGGGTGTGTGGTGGGGTTGGGGTTGGCATGTGTGTGTGTGTGTGTGTGTGTGTATGTGTGTGTGTTACACAATGTCCATGTGCCTACGTTCTGTACGGTGTAATAGTTTTGGATTGACTTGTCGGCTTCACCTACCTGGGTTACTGTGAGTTCTTCTGTGATGCGGTTAGTGGGGGAGTGGGGCGGGGATGTGTGTGTGTGTGTGTGTCTGTGTGTGTGTGTGTGTGTGTGTTGGCATGTGTGTGTGTGTGTGTTGGGGAGTGTTGGGGCATGTGTGTGTGTGTGTGTGTGTGTGTGTGTGTGTGTGTGGTGCTGATGGCCCATGCACGTACGTCCTTCATGGCGTAAACTTGCGCAACAAATTAACTGCCAATGACACGTCGGACGCGTGCACTTCCGTGAGTCACGACCTGGCATCAACGTCAGCTGAGTAGTGTGACCTTTGCACGGGCGTCTGCGTCAAATTTACATACAAAATGTACATGTCCTTGTTGTAAAACAACAACACCACCAATAACGATGATGCCGATGATGCTGGTGCTGATGATGATAGTAATAATGATAAGAAGAACACTGCGAATAATGGTACTAATACCACTACTAATGATAGTAATGACCATGATAATAATAAGAAGACGAATATGAACAACAACAACAGCATAACAATAATGATGATGATAAGAAGAAGAAGAAGAATGATGATGATAATGACGATAATGATAATAACATCAACAACAACACCAACAGCATGGCAGTGATAACAACAACAACAATGATAATAATAATAATAATAATAACGATAATAATGATGATGATGATGATGATGATAACAATGATGATGATTATACTAATGCTAACACTACTAATAATACTAATGGCAATAATAGTAACAACAACAACAACGAAAACAACAAGAACATCAGCAACAAACACAACAACGGCAACAACAACGACATCATCAACAACAACATCGACAGCAACAACATCAACAACCACGACAACAAAACAACAACAACAAAATCAACAACAAAAACAAGAGCAACCACTCCCTTCCTGACGCGGCAGGTGATGGAGAAGCTGATGGACCTGGGCAAGTTCTCCCGCCTGCAGGCCCTGGATGTCAGCTACACACACGCGCTGAGTGAGGCGGCTGTCTACCAGTTCCTGCAGCGCCATGGTGCCGGCCTGAGCGGGCTCATGCTGGTGGGCAACTCCAGGCTGACCGAGAACTTCTGGCTCAACGTCATCCCCTTCCTTGGCAACATCAGGTGCTGTGCTGTGCTGTGCTGTGGTGATACTGTGCTATGTTGTGCTGTGTTTTGTGCTGTGCTGTGTGTATTGTGTTGTGCTGTGTTGTGTTGTATTGTGTTTATGTTGTACTCCAGGCTGACCAAGAACTCCTGGTTCAACGTCATCCCCTTCCTCATCAACATCAGGTGCTGTGCTGTGCTGTGCTGTGCTGATACTGTGCTGTGCTGTGCTGTGTTGTGTTGTGCTGTGTTGTGCTGTGTTGTGTTGTGTTCAAGTTGTACTCCAGGCTGACTGAGAACTTCTGGTTCAAAGACATGCCTTTCCTCAGCAACATCAGGTGCTGTGCTGTGCTGTGTTGATACTGTGCTGTACTGTGTTGTACTGTGCTGTATTGTTCTGTGCTATACTGTGCTGTGCTGCTTTGTATTGTGTTCAAATTGTACTCCAGGCTGACCGAGAACTTCTGGTTCAACGTCATCCCCTTCCTCATCAACACCAGATGCTGCTGTGTTGTGCTGTGCTGTGTTGTGTTGTGTTCAAGTTGTACTCCAGGCAAACCAAGAACTGCTGGCTCAACGTCACCCCATTCCTCGGCAACATGAGCTGCTGTGCTGTGCTGTGTTATGCTGTGCTGTGTTATGCCGTGCTGTGTTGCTCAGTGCTGTGTTGTTCTGTGGTGTTTTGTGTTGTGCTGTGCTGTTTTTTGCTGTGTTGTTCTGTGCTGTGTTGTTCTGTTCTGTGCTGTGTTGTGCTGTTCTGTGCTGTGCTGTTTTGTGTTCTGCTGTGTTCTGCCGTTTTGATTCGCGTTTGTTGTGCTGTATTGTGCTATGCTGTGTTGTACTGCAATGTTTTGTTTTGTGTTGTTCTGTGTTGTGTTGTACTGCGCTGTTTTGCGTTGTGTTATTCTGTGTTGTGTTGCGCTGTGCTATTTTGTGTTGTGTTGTACTGTAGTGTTGTGCTGTGTTTTGCTGTGCTGTGTTGTTTTGTATTGTGTTGTACTATGCTTTGTTGTGTTGTACTATGCTGTGTTGTGTTGTACTATGTTGTGCTGTGTTGTGTTGTACTGTGTTGTGCTGTGTTGTGTTGTACTGTGCTGTTTTGTACTGTACTGTGTTGTGTTGTGTGTTTTGCTCCGATGTTTTGTGTTATATTGTTCAGTATTGTACAGTGCTGTGCTGTGCTGGCTGTGTTGTGTTGTTCTGTGTTGTATTGTGCTGTGCTGTGTTATTTAGTTGTACTGTGTTGTGTTGTGTTGTGTTGTGTTCAAGTTTTACGCCAGGCTGACTGAGAACATCTGGCTCAAGGTCACTCCCCTTCCTTGGCAACATCAGGTCAGCACACACACACACACACACACACACACACACACCGGCACACACACGCGCACATGCACACATGTGTGCTTGCATGCCCACACACATGCGCGTGCACACACATAAACACACACACAGACAAGACACACTCACACACACACACACACACACACACACACACACACACACACACACACACACACTCACACACACACACACACACACACACACACACACACACACCTGTTTTCCCAGTGATACAGCTGTACGGAAGGCAGTCTCATTATCGCACCTCTTTTCCGCCTCAGGGCACAATCATCCCCCAGTGAGAGCTCTGCCCTCAACAACTGAACACACCCCTCTGTTCACCTTTGTGGGAAAAATGATGTTTGGAGGAGGGGGAAGCAGGGGGGGGGGTGAACAGGTGAGAAGGGAAGAGGGTTGGGTAGAAAATTACTGTGCCATGACTACTTACACGTAGAGGAATGCACACCCACAAACACTGCACATTTAAACATGCACAGATAGGCAGACAAGCTCCAAATTATCCACACACGTGCAGTGAGAGAGAGGGAGGGGGGAGTAGGAAGGAGGTCGGAGAGAGAGAGGCGGGGGGTGAGGGAAGACAAAGAGAGGAGGGAATAAAAAGTGAGCATGAGAGAGAGAATTCAGCAGATTTTCTCTATCCAGATTTGTCTTGATATTTCTGAAGCTTGCTGCAAGGCTTGCATGGCAGGGCAGATTCCATCCAAATAAAAACAGGAGAGAATTTGTTTTTCCCTTTGAAAATTTTTGGAAGCGGTTATAAAGAAAATAGGGAAAAATACGAATGAAGTCAGTTAACAGCTGCTCACGTCTATCTCCAAGCAGACTCCCTTCTAACTGCTTGAATACTGGAACATAGACGCACTCACAAATGAGTGTGTACACAACTGGTACGTACAAATGGTACACACACACACACACACACACACACACACACACACACACACACACACACACACACACACCTGTTTTCCCAGTGATACAGCGGTACGGAAGGAAGTCTCATTATCACTGCCTCTTCTTCACCACCTGAGGGCACAAACATCCCCCAGTGAGAGCTCTGCCCTCAACAACTGAACACGTCCCTCCGTTCACCTTGTGGGAAAAATGATGTTTGGAGGAGGGGGAGGCAGGGGGGGTGAACAGGTGAGAAGGGAAGAGGGTTGGGCGGAAAATTACTGTGCCATGACTACTTACACGTAGAGGAATGCACACCCACAAACACTGCACATTTAAACATGCACAGATAGGCAGAAAAGCTCCAAATTATCCACACACGTGCAGTGAGAGAGAGAGGGAGGGAGGGGGGAGTAGGAAGGAGGTCGGAGAGAGAGAGGTGGGGGGTGAGGGAAGACAAAGAGAGGAGGGAATAAAAAGTGAGCATGAGAGAGAGAATTCAGCAGATTTTCTCTATCCAGATTTGTCTTGATATTTCTGAAGCTTGCTGCAAGGCTTGCATGGCAGGGCAGATTCCATCCAAATAAAAACAGGAGGAGGAAAATGTTTTTTTCTTTTGAAAATTTCTGGAAGTGGTTATAAAGAAAATAAGAAGAAATACGAATGAAGTCAGTTAACAGCTGCTCATGTCTATCTCCAAGCAGACTCCTTTCTAACTACTTGAATACTGGAACATAACGCACTCACAAATGGGTGTGTACACGTACAGGTACGTACAAATCGTACACAGACACACACACACGCACACACACACACACCTGTTTTCCCAGTGAGACAGCTGTACGAAAGGCAGTCTCATTATCACGCCTGCTCTACACCACCTGAGGGCATAAACATCCCCCAGTGAGAGCTCTGCCCTCAACAACTGAACACATCCCTCCCTTCACCTTGTGGGAAAAAATGAAGTTTTGAGGAGACGGGGAGGGAGTACAGGTGAGAAGGGAAGGGGGTTGGGGGATTAGAGGACGGAAAATTACCGTGCCATGACTACTTACATGTAGATGAACGCACACCCACACAGACACTGCACATTCAGACATGCACAGACAGACAAGCTCGAAATAGTCCATTTGCTCTGAGAAAGAGAGACTGAGAGAGGGGGTGGATAGGGGAGAGAGGGAAAGAGAGAAGGGGTCGGGGGAGGGAGAGAGAGAGTTATTTGGCAAATTTTCTCTTTCCAGAATTACCACTGTATTTATGAAGCGTGCTGAAAGGTTTGCACGGCAGGGAAGATTCCATCCGGATGAAAACAAGAAAACGAAAAAAGTGTTCTCTGGAGAATCAATTTTGTGTAAGCAGTAAAGAAAACAACAACAAGTAAACGAAAAGAGCAAAACACAAATGAAGACAGTATACAGCCACATACGTCTCTCTCCAAGCCGTAACATTGATGCACGTGTAAGTACACAACACAACACACACAAAAAAAACAACAAAAAACCACACAGACACACACACACACACACACACACACACACACACACACACACACACATTAAACAACAACAAAACTTGCATGCGCACGTGTGCGGACACACACGCACACACACACACAGACACACACACACACACACACACACACACACACACACACACAAACACACACACACACACACACAAATTAAACAACAACAAAACTTGCGTGTGCACGTGCACGGACACAGACACACACAGACACACACAGACACACGCATACACACACACACACACACACACAAGAAACAACAAAACCTGTGCACATACGCGCACACAAACACACAGACGCGCGCGCGCTCGTCTAATATCACTTATAGTGAAAAGACGTTAAACTAAAGAACGAACGAACGAACGCGCGCGCACACACACACACACACACATTCTCTCTCTCTCTCTCTCTCTCTCTCTCTCTCTCTCTCTCTCTCAGTTTTTCAGACTCAGCCCACCCAACAGCAAGATGGATCTGGCGCGTGTTGGAACCCATTTCAGTGTTTACACTTTACCAATTACGAATGATTTCATTGAACCTTTCCGCCTGACGTCACAGCTTGCAGCCGATACGTTGTCAGTCGTATTGAGTGCACCGCTTTCATGCTATGGACCCTCTCCTTTCCATCACCCCGATCCCCCTCGCTAAATTATTAGACAAGGCATGCAGTTCAAACCATCAGACGGGTGCGATGGCCGAGTGGTCAGAGAGCTGGATTCTCGCCCGAGTTTCCCCGAGTTCGATCCCCGGTTTCGGCACACCTGTTGGGCTGAAGATGGAGATTTATTTTCCGATCTCCCAGGTCAACAATTGTGCAGATCTACTGGTGTCTGAACCCCCTTCTTGTGGATACGCACGCAGAAATAGTCTATGTACGTTAAACATTCTGTAATCCATGTCAGCGTTCGGTGGGTTATGGAAACAAGAACGTACCAAACATGCATACCCCCGAGAACGGAGCATGGCTGCCTAAATGGAGGGGTAAAAACGGTCAAAGAGTAGAAACCCACTCGTACGTGAACGTGGGAGTTACAGCCTGCGACCGCAGAAGAAGAAGGAGAAAATTTCAAAACATGGGTGCGTGTGCTGCAGCCTATCAGGTAGTGTGCGGGTAAATAAAGCCATGAACTCAATCGAGTCGCACACACGACCGTGCGCCGCACACCAAGAAATGGCATGTTTTTCATGATGCTTTTGAAAAATCACAAAAAAATCAACCCAGATACTCACACAAATTAGTGATCAAAAGAAAGTGCAAAACATAAGGTTTACAAGCATTCAACTCGTATGTGGATGCAGATATAACTATTCCACAGATCACACAAAAGTGTATCCGAACAGTCCCTAGAAGTCGTCGTGATGTCGGTCAACGCACTATTCTGGTCACTATTCTATCACAAATTACACGTTGATTCCTTGGTATCCATTGAAACATTTTTGAAAATACAAAAGCTTCAAATTCATCTTTTTCGGTGGAGCCGTGTTCTAACACTAACTCATCAGATTTTTTTAAGTCTAAAACGTCGTCGATTAGATAGCCGCCATGGTACCTAATGCGTCAAGGCTAACTTCATACTTCATTGAGTTCGTCTGTTAAACAAACTCTCACACACAAACGGCCAGTGTTGGACACGATCAAGAGAGAAATCCATTTGGAAACATCAAACTATCATTTGCAAACATATGCTATTTCCCTGAAGATGGTGCGATCTCAGTAAAAATCGCGAGATTCTTCCGCGTAAATGTAAGCAGAGCAGCTTGGACGCAAAGGTCGTGCAGAAACTTCTCCAGAAAGCGACTGAGCTGCTCCTTGTTGTTTCACATCCATCATTTGACATGTACACTTCGCAACAACAGTGGAAAAGAACGAGTTGCAAATAGCTTTATTCAAGACGAGGCAAGACCCTCTACCGGGCTTTACTCCGGAAATCTAATCAAAATATGCCACACACAGATAGGGCAAAACAGTTGTAAACTTTGTATATACACCAATAAGTACACCTGTGTATGTGTGTACGTGATTGAAACCTGAAGCTATCAGTCGGCTTTTCCCGTGTAGGCGTCAGCCCTGTTGTGCAAATGATTCTGTGTAAGGCGCTTGGAGTTAGGTCTCAGAACGAAGATAGAAGCTATATAAGTATCAATAATGATACATAAAAAAAAACATTTTTTCCCAAAAAAAGGCCCGACTAGTCTTACTGAAAGCGACAAGGAATACAGAGAATGTAATCTTTTTTTTTCCTTCTCGCAAGCTCTGATGGAAGTGTTGCAATGACAAAGTTACGCATGACTGGAAAGTGGACGTGAGTGGAGCAGACAGCAGTGTCAGAATCGTCAGTCACGGGCTCGCGTCCGGAGTAGTCCCTGCCACATTCCATGTCTCGGGTTCGGAGCCATCCTCATGCTCTTGTGCGCGAAGGCAGACAGACAGAGAGACAGACATACAGAAAGACGGACAGAGAGACATGTATGTACTAGCTCCGGAGTACAGCTTACCTTCTCAATCAAGCTATGTCCACAGACCTGGCTTGTCCCGTGAGTTTTATTATTATTATTATTATTATTGTTATTATTATTATCATTATCATCATAATCATCGATGATGATGGTGATGATTATAATTATCATTATCATTCTTATCATCATCACCAACATTATGGTTTCCAGGTACGTGTGCGTGCTGGGCACGGCCAACGGGTGGTCATCATCATCATCATCATCATCATCATTATTATTATTATTATTATCATCATCATCACCTTCACTATCAACACCACCGCCACCATCATCATCATCACCATTATCACCATCGCCGTCATCATCATCATCATCATCACCATCACCGCCATCAACATCAGCATCAGCAGCATCATCACCATCACCATCATCACAATGGTATGCAGGGTGTGCGTGCTAGGCACGGCCAACGGGTGGTAATTATTATATCATCATTATTATTATTGTTATTGACACGGCTGGGTAAAAATGGTCATACACGTAAAAGCCCACTCGTGCACATACGAGTGAACGTGGGAGTTGCAGCCCACGAACGAAGAAGAAGAAGATTAACCATCAACATCGTGTGCAGGGTGTGAGCTGGGCACGGCTAACGGGTGGTCATTCTTCATTATTTGTATTTGTATTTCTTTTTATCACAACATATTTCTCTGTGTGTGAAATTCGGGCTGCTCTCCCCAGGGAGAGCGCGTCGCTACACTACAGCACCACCCCTTTTTTGTATTTTTTCCTGCGTGCAGTTTTATTTGTTTTTCCTATCGAAGTGGATTTTTCTACAGAATTTTGCCAGGAACAACCCTTTCGTTGCCGTGGGTTCTTTTACGTGCGCTAAGTACATGCAGCACACGGGACCTCGGTTTATTGTCTCATACGAATGACTAGCGTCCAGATCACCACTCAAGGTGTAGTGGAGTGGGAGAAAATATCGGCGGCTGAGCCGTGATTCGAACCAGCGCGCTCAGATTCTCTGGCTTCCTTGGCGGATGCGTTACCTCTAGGCCATCACTCCACCTTATCATTATCATTATCATTATTATCGGTATTATCATTATTATTATCATCACCATAGCGTCGTGTGCATGGTGTGCGTTATTACTATCATCATTATTATTGTTATTGTAATCATTATCATCAGCACCATGACCATCAGCGCGTTGTGCAGGGTGTGTGTGCTGGGCACGGCCAACGGGTGGTTCCTGAAGATGCAGAGCCGGGTGCACGTGGACCAGATCGTGGAGGCCTTCGCTCAGCACTGTCCCCGCCTGGAGAGGATGGAGATGCAGTGGGACCCGGACACCATCCGCTTCTCTGACAAGTCCAACAAGTTCATCGACCACATCAGGTCTGAGAGGGAGGGGAGGGGAGGGGGAGAGGAAGGGGAGGGGAGTGGTTGGTCGGATGTTGTGGGGTGTGGGGGTGATAGTGAGTTGTGGTGGTGGTGGTGGTGGTGGTGTTGGTTGGTGGGTGGGATGAGGAGTGTGTAGGACTGAGTTGTGGTGGTCGTGGTGGTGGTGTTGATGGGGTTTGGAGATTTTAGGGGTCAGTTGTGGTGATGGTGGTGATGGGGTTTGGAGAGTGTAGGGCTGAGTTGTGGGGGTGGTGGTGGTGGTGGGATATGGAGTGTGTGGGGCTGGAAGGGAGGGAGTGAGAGAAGGAAGGAGGAAGTTCAGTTCAGCTCGGTTCAGTTTTTCAAGGAGGCGTCACTGCGTTCGGGCAAATTCATACATGCCACTCCACATATGCTGAAGCAGATGCCTGACGGCGTGGCGGGTGGCAATGCTGGCGAACACATCTATACGAATCTGCTTTTATGGATCTCTCTCTCTCTCTCTCTCTCTCTCTCTCTCTCTCTGTGTGTGTGTGTGTGTGTGTGTGTGTGTGTGTGTGTGTGTGTGTGGCTTCGTCACTGACACTTTCCATTTGCCTTGTTTTTGTTGGTCTTGATTAATCTTTAATCTTTTGTTGTTGTTTTTTACCCCTATACGGATGCTAATTGTCAGCACACTTGACTCCTCTGATGAGGCGGTAGAGCAAATTAAAACATCCATTTGTTGCCACTACTGTTGTTATTACCATCATCGTCATCATCATCATCATAATCATCTTCATTATTACCATTATCATTACTGTTATTATAGTTTAATAGTTATCATCATCATCGTTATCGTCATCGTCGTCATCATCATCACCATCACCATTATTACCATCACCACCGTCACCATCACCACCACCATCACTATCATCATCACCACCACCACCACCATCACCACCACCACCATCACCACCAACATCACCACCACCATCACATCACCACCATCACCATCACCACCACCACCATCACCATCACCACCACCACCACCACCACCACCACCACCACCATCACCACCACCATCATCACCACCATCACCACCACCACCACCACCACCACCACCATCACCATCACCACCACCACCACCACCACAACCATCACCACCACCACCATCACTGTTCTCTGTGTACAGGATGCGCTGTCCTTTGCTGAAGTCGCTGACTCTGAGTGACGGGGAGTACTACGAGCTGGTCAAGTCCAACTTTGAGCGGGCTGACCGCCTGAAGGTGGTCCGCACCACCACCAACTACACCACCTCCATCGTCTCCCTCCTCCTCAACTTCAACGACCTGCTCTTCAACTGAACGCTGTCAGTTTCGGTTTCAAGGTGTCAGAGCGCGTGGACGGATGAAATAGATCACACGCTACACACCATCAGATGTGGGGAGAGAAAAAAAACCCCAGAAAAACAAAGAAAGAAGATGTCTGTTTTTCGCTTTAACATTGTCCCCACGCAGTTATCAGGCCTTCGACTGAAAGATGCGTGCGTGTGTGTGTGTCCGTCTATCTGTCTGTGTATGTGTATTTGTACATACCTGTACGTGTGCACACTCATTTGTGCGTGCGTCTAAGTTCCGGTTTCAAGCAGTTAGAAGGGAATCTCTGTGTGTGCGTCGATGTGTGTGTGTGTGTGTGTGTACGTCTGTGTGTGTGTGTGTGTGTGTGCGTCTGTGTCTTTGTGCGTCTGTGTCTGTTATGCGTGGTGGACAGTTATCTGTGGAGCGCGAGGGTTCCTTCCAGTCAGGGAATGTTCAGTCAGAGTGGAATCCGACGCCCTGCTTCCATTGACCGTGAGCGTGGACACTGTGGCTGTTTGTGGCTGTGCCTTGGCCTTTTACTGACTGGCTTCAGCGTTTTCGTGGTAAGAATGGCGACACTGGCGACACTGGTCTGGTCGAATCATCGAGAAACACCTGAAGTACGGTCATCTTCTTTCCTCTGAGCGTCCTTGTCTTATTAGTTTGTGCAGCGGTGGATAATACTATTCGGCCACTACATGCTCTCTCTCTCCCTCTCTCTCTCTCTCAACAGAGGCCCCATTTGATGCTGGGTGGGTGTCTAAGTAGCCCTGTTTGTAGCTTTCGTCGTAAGACAGCAGTGCGGTATTCGTTGTCTTCACCCACCTGTTCAATGTAAGAACTTTCCGCTGGTAACTTTTTCATGGTGTCAGCTGGGATGAAACGCTATCAGTGTATCATTCTTCGTCCGTACGGAGGAAGTTGATTTCGTTGTAATGTAAAGTTAAATATCGCGAAAAGATGAATCACGGTCAGTGTGTCCTAAAAAGCCTTGGTAGCATGAAAGTTGATATGGAAAGATACGGACAGCAGCGCACAAAAATGGAAACAAGTTCTATCGCATGGACTATGCCGGTAAACTTTACTACATCTAGTGATTAAATATGCAATGAAAATGCTGGTAAACGTGATCACATCCAGTGATGATCACCAGTCCTATTTAAATGGTGAGGAGAGGAGTTGGGACTAGGGGAAAGCTCATAACTTCAAGGTGAAGAATCCTCAGTGACAATGCTGCTTTCCGTAGAAATGGGAGAGCCGATAATTTATAGGAGAACGAGAAAAAAAGAAGAAAAAAAGATATATTCTTTCTTCTTTTTTTCTTCCCTTTTTTCAGTGCACAGTACACTAATAGTTTATGTGCCAATATTGCTGCTGATGGCCTCGTTGTTACCGAAACTGCACAGGGAACGAGATGTCCTGTAGTGGTAGGTCTTTGCTGCTCTCTCCATTGAATAGTGTGGTCAATAGGCCAGTCTTGGCGCAGTGGCAGAATGACCAGTGATCAAGGTTTGAGGTCCCGTTACGGAATGGTGTCGTGCACCAAAGAAAGGTCATCTGACTTTCCTCACTCCACACAGGTGTGGGTGGGTACCGGGTTCGGTTGCGGAAGTTGAAATCGGCGGAAGGCGAGGACTGCGGCCAGACTTCCCGTGCCAAACCCAAGACACGGTGGATTTGAAATCTCTACCGATGGCCTTGAAGGGCTGTGAGACCCTTTAACCCTTTTAATCTGATACAGATCAACGCTTTCAGGTACTATGTGAAACCGAAATCCCGTGTGCAATATGTAAGCCCTGGATTGAAAACTTACCAAATCT
>NC_134877.1:29117732-29125232 GCF_041734735.1 Babylonia areolata | reverse complement strand
CAAAACCTGCCAAGATCGAAGACATTGACTGATTGATTGATTGATTATGGATACTTATATAACGCCTATCCTCGGTCGGAGACCAAGCTCTAAGCGCTTCAGAAACACGGGGCCATTTACTCAACAGGCTGTCTACCTGGGTAGAGCCGACTGACAGCTGCCATTGGGCGCTCATCATTCGTTTCCTGTGTCGTTCAATCATATTTCAGGCACGCACACATACACACTCAGACAAACATGTAACATTTTAGGTGTAAGACATCACAATAATGCATATTATGTCACTTTTTTTTTTAAATGACGCGCAATTTGAACACTTGGATGATGGTCAGCAATGGTCACACAATAGTTGTCAACAGTAAAAACCAACCAAGAGGTCATGGAAAGGCACGCATATATCAAAATATGCACGGAATGTATTGAAATATGACAACAGAAACGTTTGTCTGCGTAGGGAGGGGGTGGCATTTTGGGACAGATTTTCGAATATCAGTGAGGGACAAAAACGGCTGCATGGGGAATGGGAGAGTGGTGTTGGGGGTTCGAGGGGTATGCCCCAATATATCCCTCAGGGAATGATTAAGAACACTGATGCATCCCCGGGGGTGATATATTTGTATTTGTATTTCTTTTTATCACAACAGATTTCTCTGTGTGAAATTCGGGCTGCTCTCCCCAGGGAGAGCGCGTCGCTACACTACAGCGCCACCCATTTCTTTTGTATTTTTTCCTGCATGCATTTTTTTTGGTTTTTCCTATCGATGTGGATTTTTCTACAGAATTTTGCCAGGAACAACCCTTTTGTTGCCGTGGGTTCTTTTACGTGCGCTAAGTGCATGCTGCACACGGGACCTCGGTTTATCGTCTCATCCGAATGACTAGCGTCCAGACCACCACTCAAGGTCGAGTGGAGGGGGAGAAAATATCGGCGGCTGAACCGTGATTCGAACCAGCGCCCTCAGATTCTCTCGATTCCTAGGCGGACGCGTTACCTCTAGGCCATCACTCCACCATAGAATACGAAAACGTTCCTTGGGGGATCTACAGAAGGGAAGTGGGGGGAACGGCGGGGAGTAATTCGGGAATTAACACCAGGAACTGATGCCTACTGTCTGTCAATGTCAATTTCCGGCTGTCACTGCAACGACCTACATTCCAGTATACGCAAAGCGAACTTTCAGGCCAAGGCCAGAAGCACCACTTCTTAAAGTCTTAACTCTCGAGAGCAAGGTTTCGGTTGCGCCCCTTTTCTCTGCATTCAAATTTTGTATTACGTGTAGCTGACACATTTTGTACTTTCCAAAGTCAATTCAGGTCTAGATTTGAAGCTGCTAGGCAAATCTCGCTCTCTGCCATAAATGAAGCCAAACCGTAGCTTTATTAGGCTTTTATTTTGAATAAACCTTCACCGACGTCACAGTGTCAGACTCTGGTGAGAAAGTGGCTTGATTCAAATCGCCCGCCATTTATAGTCCGGTTCAGGCTTTAACTGCATAACGAGTGACTGACACTGACAAGATGATGTCAGCAGTATGTTTCCTGGCTACGTCTGTTCTCTTAACATTTAATGAATCTCTCTCTCTCTCTCTCTCTCTCTCTCTCTCTCTGTGTCTCTGTCTCTCTCTCTTAAAAATCTCTCTCCCTATAAAAAAATATTATATGCATACATATATAATATATATGCATGTGTGTGCGTGCGTATAAGCGTGCGTGCGTGTGTGTGTGTGTGTGTGTGTGTGTGTGTGTGTGTGTGCGCGCGCGTGTGTGTGTGTATTTGTGTGTGTGTGTGTGTGTGTGTGTGTGTGTGTGTATCGCGCTCGCGCGCGTTTGTGTGATCGCTTGCACGTTCAACTGCACGTGCAGCAGGATAGGAGGGCCGGACAATGAATCGAGAGTTGACTGGAAGTGGAACAGAAATCAGGTAAGTGTGTCACGAGAGGAGCGGAAGCTGGCGGAGGGGTGGTGTGGGGTTTTCCAGGAGAAAAAGAAAAGCGAGGGAAAGTGGGAAGGACAGAAAACAGACTGTGGAGAGAGAGAGAGATGTGTATGTGTGTGGGGAGGGGGGGGGGAAGGGGGGAATGGGGGGAGGGAGGAGGAAGGGATGGGTGAGTATGTGTGCATGTAGGGTGTGTGAAAGCGTGCATCTCTGTGTGTGGGGGGGATGGGGGATGGATACTGACGTGGACGTGTGTGTGTGTGTGTGTGTGTGTAGAGGGCAAGGGGGCATGAGTACGTGTGTATGTGGGGTGTGTGAGTACGTGTGTGCGTGTGTGTTTGTGTTTGTGTGAGTGCGCGCGCGCGCGCGCGCGTGTGTGTGTGTGTGTGTGTGTGTGTGTGTGCAGGTGTGTGTGTGTGTGTGCGTGTGTGAGTACGCGCGTTTGTGTATGTGTGTGTGTGCGTGAGTACGCGCGTTTGTGTGTGTGTGTGTGTGTGTGTGCGTGTATAAGAGAGTGAGTCAGAGTGTATGCGCGTGTGTGCATGTGCTTGCGTGTGACTGTGTGATTAATCAGGTTGACGGTGTGTGTGTGTGTGTGTGTGTGTGTGTGTTGTGTGTATGTTTGTGTACGTGTGTGTGGATGCAACACACACACACACACACACACCACCAGGTAACCGAGTTCTTTCAAGTAGCTCCAACCCGATTGGTCGAAAGGCAGACTGCGAATGTGGGTCAAGCCGAGACTCACACGCACGCAATGTGACGCGCCGCGTGGCCGGCCGCGCGAGATCTGCCTGTCTGTCTGCGGGTTCCGAAACGAGGTCAGCTGAGGTCATTCGACCGCCATTGCGTGGAAACGGGGACAGTGGGTCACAGGGCCGCCCCGCCGCCCGTCTTTCGAGGCGGGTGGTGTGGGTGCGGCGGTGACAAGGCCTTTAAAACCAACTGACCCTGTCCGGGAGCTGTGGTTCGGAGCGCAGGACAAGGAACGAACAACATACAGCGGTCACCACGAGAAGAAAGTGAGGATTTTCACAGCCGTCTGGGACGGACCAGTGTGTGGCTGGCTGCTTTGGCTTCCTGCTCTCACAAGTTTCCGTTTGCTAGACGAGATCCACGCTTCGATGTGTGTGTATGTGCGTGCGTGCGTCTGTGCGTGCGCGTGTGTGTGCGTGTTTGGTGGTGCAGCGGATCAACAGCTTGTTTGTGTTTAAAAAAAAAAAAAAAAACACTGAAAAAACTCTGCTCGGACCTAGTCACACCTGAGTAGTTGTTTCCAAGGCTGAGGTAATTGATGCTGGTTCTGATGTGATCTCCAAACGAACTATGTGTCCATCTCAAACTCCAAGACAAGGCAACTGAGAAATGAAAAACTGGCTAGTGTGTGGAACATCAATACTGTAATGAGTCTCAAGAAACAAAAGAGAATGAACTGACTGTTAAAATCGCATTTGATAGTGTCAATGTAGCAAAAAACAGAAAACAACAACTGAGAATCAAGGAAAAGTCACTTTAAAATATTTAAAAAACAAAAACAACCCCCCCCCCCCCAGACATTTTGGTCAAAGAGAGTGAAGCCAGTGTAAAGTTTGCGGTGGTCACTACTATGAGCGATAATGGATCAGCCAGCCTCACTACAACAGCCTACAGGTAAGGTTATCCGTTTCCTTTCTTCTTAAAGACAACAACTCATTTTCATTGTTTCCCCCATCAGAATTTCCAGGCTGATCACACGTAAAGCCATCAGTAAAGCGAAAAGGTCCCACATTGTTTTTGTGGCTGTGAATTTACTTCCACTGTGTCTAGGGCTTGGCATGGGACGGTGTGCCCCAGTCCTCTCCTTACGCCGTTTTAACCATCCCCAAACGTAGTCAGGTACCAATACCCATTCACACATGGATCAAGTGAGGAAAATTGGTGTAGAGTACTTTTCCCATGGACACAACACCATGCCGAAACGGGGCCTTGATCCCTGATCACTGGTGAACACTGGATCACAAGCCCAACGCCTGATTCTGCCGCGGCACGTCAGAACTAAGAACTCAAATTAAAAAAAAAAACATTTTTTTTTTTCAAGGACATGTGAACAAGCGGTTCAGAGAAATATGTCCAGAAAGAATTTGCTGATTATTGTTATCATGATTTTCATTACTGTTACTGACACACGCATTTTGACTGTATATGTTTATGCTCATATACTTTTCACCCATCCACGTACCTGATAACTACCCGAACAAAATCACGTGCACCAACCCATCTTCCCAAGCTCATTACTTGTCAAATCTCGTCAACGTCCATCACCCATGTCGATGAGACACAATCTCTTTGCATCCGTTGTGATGACCGTCGTCTGCATTCTAGACGTCGGTTCACGGAAATCAACGCTTTCAGCTATGACCAGCAGACACTGACACTGACGTATTTTATTTTCCCTTCATCAGTTTAGCCCTGCAGTAAAGGGGAGGTAGTAATTTCATTCAGCAATATCATGACTTATACATTTAGATTTTAATTTTGATATTGATTATAATTTTTTTTATATATAAAACTCGAACACTGGACATTAATTGGGTTACAAAAGCGTTATATTGTCATTGAGGATACTGTTATGAATTACTGTGTTAGTATTACTGAAATGTGTGAATGTGATCAGACTTGCGTGGAGGTAATATATTTGTTATTTAGTGTCGCTTTTTAAAAACAGATCATACCAGCGAACGTGTCAACAATTTCTTATAGAGATACAGTATTCTTGTACCTTAATTGTTTCTAGTTTTGCAGATTTGTGGTGACAGTATTGTGAGCAAATGTGTCAATATTTATCTTTTAGAGATGATAAAGTATTCTGTATCTTAGGTTGCATGTTTGTGGTGGCAGTATAATTTGTCGCCATTTTGTCAGCAAACATATCAACAATTTGTATTTCTCTTTTTTATCACAACAGATTTCTCTGTGTGAAATTCGGACTGCTCTCCCCAGGGAGAGCGCGTCGCTACACAACAGTGCCACCCAGTATTTTGTATTTTTTCCTGCGTGCGGTTTTATTTGTTTTTTTCCAATCGAAGTGGGTTTTTATACAGAATTTTGCGAGGAACAACCCTTTTATTGCCGTGGATTCCTTTACGTGTACTAAGTGCATGCTGCACACGGGACCTCGGTTTATCGTCTCATCCGAATGACTAGCGTCCTGACCACCACTCAAGGTCTAGTGGATGGGGAGAAAATATCGGCGGCAGAACCGTGATTCGAACCAGCGCGCTCAGATTCTCTCGCTTCCCATGCGGCCGCGTTACCTCTAGGCTATCACTCTTTTAAGGGATAATGAACTAAAGTGTTCTTGTGTTGCATATTTGTGGTGGCAGTGTAATACACAGACTAGCCATTTTATCAGCAAACGTGTCAACAATTTCACTTTCAGAGATGATGAAGCGTCTTGTACCATTCTGTACTGCAGGTTTGTGGTGGCGGTGTGTGACGGGTGCCCGGTGGGCAGCACTCTGGTGTTGGGAGTCCTCTCCCTTTTCCTGCTGGTCGTTCTCTGGCTCTGCCGCCGCTGGACCTCTTCGTGGGAGCGCATGAGGGACATGGCCTGCCCCCTGCCCCTCCCCCCTGGCACCATGGGCTACCCGCTGGTCGGGGAGACGTTTGAGTTTGTCAGGAAGGTGAGGAAGTTTGTGTGTGTGTGTGTGTGTGTGTCCAAAAAGAAAATTCCATAATTTCAGTCTCCGTTTGAAAAGCGAGCTAAGTGTTTAGTTGGTCAAAATCACAAATTGACAAGAAAAAGAAAAACAAATTACCTAAACGGACGATTTATTGTTGGTGGTGTTGCTGTGGTTTAGTTCTTCTTCTTCTGCGTTCGTGGACCGCAACTCCCACGTTCACTCGTAGGTACACGTGTAGGCTTTTACGTGTATGACCGTTTTTTTCCCCGTCATGTCGGCAGCCATACTCCACTTTTGGGGGTGTGCATGCTGGGCATGTTCTTGTTTTCATAACCCACCGAACGCTGACATGGAATGCAGTACCTTTAACGTGCGTATTTTATCTTTTGTTTGCGTATACACACGAAGGGGGTTCAGGCACTAGCAGGTCTGCACATATGTTGTCCTGGGAGATCGGAAAAATCTTCACCCTTTACCCACCAGGCGCCGTCACTGAGATTCGAACCCAGGACCCTCATATTGAAAGTCCAACGCTTTAACCACTCGGCTATTGCGCCCGTCGTGTTGGTTCAAAGTGCGGTCAGAGTGACACAGAGAGAACAGTGGTGCAAGGAAGGAAGGGTCAAGGGGACGGATTGTTGGTGGCGTGTTTTTCGTTCACTGAGATCTCGTTTTTGACTCACTTGTGTAAACAAAGTGAGTCTATGTTTTAACACGGTGTTCGGTTGTCTGTGTGTGTGTGTGTATGTGTGTGTGTGTGTCTGTGTGTCCGTGGTAAACTTTAACATTGACATTTTCTCTGCACATACTTTGTCAGTTGGCACCAAATTAGGCATAAAAATAGGAAAAATTCAGTTCTTTCCAGTCATCTTATTTAAAACAATATTGCACCTCTGGGATGGGCACAAAAAAATAAAAAATGAAGCCTAATTATATGCAAACCGCATTTACTGTTATATTTATATTTTTTGTATTCTCTAAACTTGGCACTTTGATCTGATATTCTGACCCAACAACAAGAGCAGTCATTATTTTTTGTTCAAACAGGAACTTCTTTTGCTAAGCATGGAAGTATTATTTATTTTGCAAACGTTTTGGTGCAGATAGTAAAAAAGGGAAATTACTCTGTAATTAATGCTAGGGGACTTAATTTGCTTTAAACTGATATTTCTCATCTTAAACATTACATTTTGAATTTATACTCAATACATAAAAAGCTTGGATTTTTTTAAAAAGTGTATCACAAGTGAGTCTTGAAGGCCTTGCCTCTCTTGTTTGTGTACTTGTTTTTCTGGTAGAACCGCCGTGGTTGACGTGGCTTAGAATTTGACTTCTGATCCAGTGTTTAGTGACCAGGGCAAGGGGCCACGTTTCGACATGGCGTTGTGCCCTAGGAGAAAGGCACGTTGCTCCGATTTTCACCGCTCCAACCAGGTGTGAAGGGGAATCTCACTTCAGTCGGGGAAGGTTGAAACGGCGGAAGGAGAGGATTGGGACCCTGCCTTCCTATGCCGAGTCCAGGAAACAGTGGATATGAGTTCACTGCACCGGTGGCTGTAAAAGACGATTGGGCCTTTCATTTTTTAAGCTTTTAACCTTTTTTTTCCCTCAGAAACTGTATTGGGCTTAACAAGGTACTGGACCATAACAATTTTAAAACGCCAGACGAGGTGATGTCGAAGGAATGGCAGTGTACAGAATATCTAAAAAAAGGGGTAACCGGGTAACCATGTCGCAGGTTTGAAAATACAAATTTACAATTTGAAAGACAATGACAAACAGTGATAAACATTCAATTTTTTTTTCTTTCTAATTTTCTAGGATGCGAGAGTGAGAAAAAGGGATTCGTAATAGATTGCCTGTCGGGTTGTGCAGTATATAACTTGCTAATCTGGAGCT
>NC_134877.1:29070232-29115232 GCF_041734735.1 Babylonia areolata | reverse complement strand
GAAAACTTTGATTTGGAAAGCAACAACTGTATATTGGTTACATTAATGTGCGTAGGACAAGTTTGCATTTACAATATTTTATCACGCGTAGCACTCACAGAAACATGAACTGTTCACATTCAAACGCACGCACGAATGCACTGTCATGTCAGGAAAAACAAACCGTTTTGCGGAATGTCACCTCTGCCCCCCCCCCCTCCCCTATGAATGAATTGATTTTAACAAGGGAGATGAAGTAATAACGAAGTTTCTTATTGGTAACGATGATAGCCATAATGATAATGATGATGTTAATAATAGCCCAGACGCTCACATCTCAGACAGGGAGCTCATGGCATTTAGAAAACAAACAAACCAGTAACAACAACTACAAATGGATCATACATTCTCACATATACGTATAGAACGTTATGTGCCTCTGTCTGTACTAGAGGGTTATCGAATGCTAGAAAAACATCGTGGAACAAAGTCAGAGATTTATACCAGGAAAACGGCAAAGCTTTAAACCATAGTGTAATGTTCAACAACCGGGAACTATCAGTCAGTCAAATACATACAGTAATTCAATAAGATTAAGGCAGATTCATACATTATCAGACAGGATAAAACTGAACGTTTTGATAACTAAATTCAGCAGAGATGTCAGATGCATATGTGGAGAACATATTTCTAGCAACCATGTAATATTCGAATGTCAGAATCTAAAATGTTTTTTTGCCAGACTTCACCAAACGTTCTTTTGAATGTGTTATTAACAATTCCAATATGTTATTTGTTATTGCAGAAGGTTTGTTGCGTAGCCTTGTAGGACATTTGCTATAGTTGTTTGAGATTGGCGTTTATAACGTATCCATTTTCCCTAGCGTTGTCTCTCCCTGTTCACCCTCCGCATATACACTCACTTTTACCCCCCCCCCCCCGCCCCCAACAACCCCTACCCCCACGGTTTTTTCCCCCCGTTTAATATCACTTCAGGTGGAAAGACGTTAAACTGAAGACAACAACAACAACGTATGCATGCTGTCGATTAAAGCACGACACACCTTACACAAACAAGCGTGTGCACACACAAACACACACGCAAGCACATACATTCGTAGCCAGCAAAACAAATGTACCTGAAGCACATTGTCCATGACATGGAGGCAGTAGATGTTACTGAAGCACTTTGTCCGTGATGAGGAGGCAGCAAATGTTTCTGAAGCACATTGTCCATGACATGGAGGCAGGAAATGTTCCTGAAGCACTTTGTCCGTGATAAGGAGGCAGCAGATGTACCTGAAGCACATTGTCCATGATATAGAGGCAGCAAATGTTCTGAAGCACATTGTCCATGACATGGAGGCAGTAGATGTTCCTGAAGCACATTGTCCATGACATGGAGGCAGCAGATGTTTCTGAAGCACATTGTCCATGACATGGAGGCAGCAGATGTTTCTGAAGCACATTGTCCATGACATGGAGGCAGCAGATGTTGCTGAAGCACATTGTCCATGACATGGAGGCAGCAGATGTTGCTGAAGCACATTGTCCATGACACTGAGGCAGCAGATGTTGCTGAAGCACATTGTCCATGACATGGAGGCAGCAGATGTTGCTGAAGCACATTGTCCATGACATGGAGGCAGAACGAAAGAGGTGACGGGATTGAGAAGGGCGGTTTGTTCCTTACAAGTGGGCCAAGATGGAGAAAAAAGCAGGTTTTTTTTTCTTCTGATTTTCTTCGAGGAACGGTCAGTGTGTGTGTGTGTGTGTGTGTGTGTGTGTGTGTGTGTGTGTGACTGGAAGAAGGACGTTTTGTTTTGCTTCAGCGTGAATCACGACTTTTCTGTTGCTTTTGATACTTTCGATCCGCATCATGAGGTTTTTATTTTATTTTATTTTTGCCTGTCGCTAAAATCTGTAGTCATGATGATGTTTATATCAGCTGAACGAACAGGAAATGTTTTTATGCAAACGTTTCTAACATTTATATTGCAAAGCATTTTGCAAGGCTCAGTTCTGAGCTCTTTCGTCTTTCTGCACACTGACGTCCCAGTGATATATCAGGAAGCACTCTGTGAATATTCAGATTTTTTGCTAACAATTTCCAGCTCTGAATACGCCAGTACGCTTAACAACTTCTGATTCTCAAACAAATGAGATGAAATTAGTGACAGTTGACTGTTGGCGAAAACATTTTTGCTTTTTTTTTTTCCTTACCGTCGTGGTTCTTTTGTCGAGTAGGGATTTCTGGCACCATTGCTGCATTATTATAATTTTGTTTCAAACTGTTATAAAGTTTCATAGTAAAAAAAACAAACAAAAACTATTCTTTCATTTTCAGTTTGGGTCATGTCAGCAGTCTCATACTGAAAGTTGGCCTTGCCTCTTTAAAAATGAAAAGTGTTAGACGTTCAGTTTTGTTTGTTGTTATTGCTATTTTGTCCAAACATGTTGGAGTCACTCAGTTTTATTGCGTTCAGTTTTACATGAAAAAAACATAGTTGTCTAATGTCACGTTTTATTAATAGACATACAGTGGAATCCACACACACACACACACACACACACACACACACACACACACACACACACACACACACACACACACACACACACACACACACAGAGAGAGTCACTCACCCCCACACGCACTCACCCAAAGTCTTTTTCACGTCTTATCACTTGAAAGTGATTAAATAAGATTTAAAAAAAAAAAAAGACCTCCGCACAAGCTGACACAAGGCGTTTGCATTGATTTTCCAAACTTGTCCGGGGGTGAAATCAGTGCAGCACTCAGGAACATGGAACAGTATCGGTTTCAAGGCGGTGTCGTAGCGTACGAACTGATTTAAATACAACACAGCACATGTCTTATGAAGACAAAAAAAAAAGTCAGGCCTGGAGAACCGACCACAGACCTGGAACACAATAACACAAAGGAGAAAAGGTCGCGGGGAGCTTATTCTTCTCTCATTTAAATGGAAGCATATAATGGAGCATGCTTGTGTCTGTGTGGCTCTGTGTGTTAGAACGTACGTACATGTAATGTACCAATTGTTCTTTTTATTGCTTTGTTACCTTTTAATAGGCTATTCCAGTTACTATTCTTGTTCGTTGTTCTTACTATTTTTTTTTCATTTCATTTTATTTCTTTATTTTTATGTTTTGTGCCGTTTGTTCTTCGTCTTCTTCACGTTGCCAGCGACTTTTTTGTTGATAGTGGAAGGCCATAGGTCCCAGCTGTAGTGGACTGTCGCACCATCGCTGTGTTGTCGTCGTTGTTTTTGTCGTTGTCGTTATGTTGTTATTGTGTGCAGTCAAAACTTCGGGCTCAGCTGGCTGGTTCCGAACATTGTGGTGTTTTTTGCTTTCTTGTGTATCCTTCGTGTATTTGTTCTTGCACTTGTGTGTGTGTGTGTGTTTGTGTGTGTGTGTGTGTGTGTGTGTGTGTGTGCATCTCCACTTTTTTCTGTTGCGGTTGCTCCAAATTTGCTTGTAGTGCCACGAATTATGAGTGATAAATTCAGACATAGACGCAGCCTCATATCTATTCAGAGACAGCCCATAGTCTTATCTTGAGAGACCCGCCAAAATTGTAGTCAGAAAAAAAAGTAATGATAAAAATAAAATAGATTAAAAAAAACAAAAAGCAACGACTTCCATGAACAAATCATTTTTCAGTGCTGCACTCTATCCATGGTTGCACGACGCCCTCTCCCCCGCCCACACGTTTACGACCACTTCCTCATGACTGTCGCATTTGTAAATCCGAGCTCCAGTTACAGGAAAAAACAGCGAAACATACAGAATGTAGAAGAATGACAAAAGTAGATAAATAAATGAAAAAACACATACACCCACTCACTTTCATCCTCTCCCCTATCCCACTCCCTCCCTCCACACCCACCTCCCTCCCTGTCCCTGTCATTCTCTTCGTTCTGTCCTTTCTGGGAAACCAGAGCAGTGAGAAGGTCATTTCCGCTACTGGTGGGAACACCTGATCTTGTCTTGAGGTGACTGGCACCCCACAAATATGCCTCTGTTTCATCCTCCTCCACATCCCGCTCTTCTTCTTCCTCCTCCCTCACATCCCTCACTTCACATCCTTTTCCACCATATACCCCTCTTCCACACCCCTCTCTCCTCCACATCCTCCTCTTCTCCATATCCTCCTCTCTTCCACACCACCCTCTTCCACATTACCCTCTCCTCCACATTCCTCTCTTCCACATTACCCTCTCCTCCACATCCCTCTCTTCCACATCCCCCTCTCCTCCACATCCCTCTCTTCCACATCCCCCTGTCCTCCACATCCCCTTCTTCTCCATATCCTCCTCTCTTCCACACCACCCTCTTCCACATTCCCCTCTCCTCCACATCCCCCTCTTCTCCATATCTTCCTCTCTTCCACACCACCCTCTTCCACATCCCCCTCTCCTCCACATCCTCTCTTCCACACACCCCTCTCCTCCACATCCTCTCTTCCACATCCCCCTTCTCTACATCCTTCTCCGCATTCCCCTCTTCTTCCTCCTTCACATCCCCCACTTCCACATCCTCTTCCTCCACATCCCCCTCTTCCACCTCACTCCCCTCTATATCCTCCTCTTCCACATCCCCATCTTCCACATCCTCCTCTTCCACATACCCCTCTTCCTCCACACCTCCCTCCTCCACGTCCTCCTACTCCACATCTCCCTCTTCCACATTATCCTCCTCCACATCGTCCTCTTCCATATTTTCCTCTTCCACATCCTTCTCCAGCACACCCTACTTAACATCCTCCTGCACATCCTCTTCTACATCTGCCACATCCCCTTCCACATCTTTCTTCACAGCCTCATCCAAATTTTCTTCTCTTCCAAATTATTCTCCTCCGCATCCTCCCACTCCTCCTTCACACCCTCCCCCTTCTCCTCCTCTGCCACATCCTCTTCTTCCACACTCTCCTCCACATCCTCCTCCACATCTTACACATTATCTTCCACACTCCACATCCTCGTGCGCTTCCACAGCCTCCTCGTCCTCCGCTTTCTGGTCCTCCACACGTTCCTCCACATCCTGCTTCACGTCCTTCTCCTCCTCATCCCCGTCCACATCTTCCTCCTCCATGTCCTCTTCCTCCTCCATTATCTCCTCTTCCTCCACCACTTCCTCCCTCTCCCTCTTTCATCCTTCTCCTTACTCTCTTCCTCTTCCTTCTCCTCCCTCTCCCTCTTTCATCTATCTCCTTCTCTTCCTCTTCCTTCTCCTCCTCCCTCTCCCTCTTTCATCCTTCTCCTTACTCTCTTCCTCTTCCTTCTCCTCCTGCTCCTCCCTCTCCCTCTTTCATCCTTCTCCTTACTATCTTTCTTCTCCTCCTCCTCCCCTCCCTCTTTCATCCATCTCCTTCCTCTCTTCCTTCTCCTCCTCCTCCCTCTCCCTCTTTCATCCTTCTCCTTCCTCTCTTCCTCTTCCGTCTCCTCCTCCTCCCCTTCCCCTGTACGTGTCCCAGACAGAATGTGCAGCACGTGTGCCGAGAGCAGGACGGGGGCAGCTAAAGGTCACCAGACAGTGTCCCCCAGTTCCTTCCTTCTCCTGACACCCCCTCCCCCTCCACCCCCTCCCCATCCCTCCTCCCCCTCCCCCCACGCCCCCCACTACACACGCTACAGCCTCCTTCTGTCCCTCATCACTCACGTCCACGCACATACTCATGCACTCACATACGTGCGCCGTATGGACACACGCACACATAGAAGCACGCACGCACGCACACATACACACTCGTACGCACACACACACGCACACACAAACACACACACACACACACACACACACACCGTCACCATCGGTTGCCGCTCTTTCTCTTTCAGTTCCTCCATTGGCTCCATGTCTCACACAGAATAGAGTGCAAGATCAGCACTCATTAAATATATATATATATATATATATATATATATATATATATAAACTGCACCACCCTACCTATGTGAATACCTTCACCTCTACACCCCACAACGCTCTCAACCATCAGGTTCAGATCCAGTCTTTCTGTGTTCCTAGATTCAAACACTACAGCCGTCGCTCTTTCTCTGTCTCTGGGCTTTACACACGGTTTACTTTCGCTCCTTCTCATAGAATAGAATAGAATAGAATATGTCTTTATTACCAGGTGTACCTCGGTCACAAGGAATATTGAACATCTCCTCAAGGCCTAGGCGCGTTGGGTTACGCTGCTGGTCAGGCATCTTTTTTTAGCAGGTGTGATGTTGCGTACTTGGATTTTTCCGAGCGCTGTGACGCCTCACCTCCTTGAGGAACTGAACTGAACTGAACTGAATGTCAGACCCCCTGCCCCCAGCTCTTTCAGGTCTGGCCTTAAAACACACCTCTTTCCCAAAATTGCTCCTCCATTCCCTCTCCCATTTTTTTCCGTCCATAGCTTCTGTAGCCTTCTGTTTGTAAGCTTTGTGTTTCATCCCTGTTGTTCAGATTTTTGCTAGCTAATGAAAGGCGTAGTGAAAGCGCTTCGATTTGAATTGGCACAAGATTTAGCGTTCCTTCTCTCTCTGTCTACCCTTCCTCCTTTCTTTCTCACTTTTTCCTTTCCCCTTCCCTCTCTCTCACCCTCCTTTATCCACCCACCTCTCTCTCTCCCTCTCTCTTCCATTCCTCTTCTCTCTCTCTCCCACCCTCCCTCCCCCACCCCACTTTCTTATTGACTTTCACTGTTTCGGGCCATCGGCACCCGGCGGGGATTCTTCTGTCTGAATCCGTCTCCCGTCCTTAGACCCTCCTCCGTCTCACTTACTTCCCCCAGCCCCCTCCCTTTTTTTTCCTCCACCTTGTAAAAAAAAAAGGAGCCCCAGAAGTGTTGTCCAGTTGCCTTATCTACCGGGTTCAGCTGTAGGTCAACAGACAGCGTCCTTTAGATACCCTCACCCCCCCTCTCTCTCACCCTACTGTTCCCGTCCACACCGCATCCTCTCCTCCTCAACCCCCTCCCCCTTGCCCCCGCCCAGTCACTCCCAATTCACCACTTCAAAGGTGCGAATTCTTATACGAACAGTCGTGCGCGCGCACACACACACACACACACACACACACACACACTTACGCATGCGTTGGGCACCTGCGCACACACGTGCACATGCCCGCGTGTACATACATCCACACACACCCCATCACCATCATCAGTGATGAACATTATCATCCAACTGAAAGAGGAGATTCTCTGTCTGTGTCTGTCTGTCTCTCTCCCTCTCTCTGTGAAGAGGTTGGAAATAGAATGTCATGACCATTGTGATATCAGCGCATATTAATTTCCATAATCAGCTGGGGAGACAACAAAGCGACACCTTTATTTCATGAAAGCAGCAAGCTCGCTGGACTGTGAAACAGCGAAAACTTTGTTCTACCGCGTCCCAGAAGACAACACATAAAGAGCTTGGAAACAACGGCGGATTTGATCCTTCCAGCTGAACGTGGACCTGTTTAGCTGGGTTGACCATGAAATTCCGGGTCTTGGACAGGACAAAAAAGGCTTCGAAATAGCGGACACAATCCAGCAAGGGTAGGCCATAGAACTGTGAAAACTTCTTATAGGTCTCGGGCAGCTAATTCGAAACGGCGGATGTTATCAATCCAACTGCTTGAATACGGGCCCTACCCTACTGTGATGATTTCTATCCGCCCGGGAGGTTGAGTCCCACATTCCCGGTTTTTCTCTGATAACAGCCGGAAGGCTTATAAGCAGCAGAGCCTAAAGGAGGGATGGGGTGCAGGGTGGAAAGATTGACAGGATTTCCAGGCTCCATTGGGCAGCGCTGCTCAGGTGTGTTCCCCTCGCTTCCTGTCTCCGCAGTGTGGCCTTAAAGGGCCGTGAAAAGCTTCCGCTATGACTTGTGTTGTTGCTTCAACAATCGTTTCTAAACTGTCGTCAGTTCCTCTCCTTCTAGCACACCTGCCTCCCCCCCCCCCTTAATTATTAAAACTTAAATTATTATTATTATTATTATTATTATTATTATTATTATACTCTGGGAACAAGATACAAGAGTACTTTATTATCTCTGAAACAGAAATTGGTGACACATTTGCTGATTACAAAGGCGACATACAACGTTTGATAATTCAGTGAGAAATGCAAATTCAAACATCTAACACAGCGCAAGCTCCCACATCACTTTTTTTTGTAACCAAAAATTAGACAGAAAGTGCAGCACGCTGCAATAATAATACTCAAGTAAAGCAAAGTCAAAAATAATGTTAAGTCCAGTTTGGTGGTTGTGAGCATTGAGTCATCCGCTAGGTATCTACACAGTAACCGCTGTGACCGGCTGCGTGATGGGGGAGAGAAAGGAAGTCTTTGGGAAAAAAAACAAAAAAACAAAACAAAACAAAAAAACAACAAAACAATTTGTCTTCATGGAAATGGAATCAAGTAACGTGAAGCGTGAAGGAAAACTCCAATGGATCCACTGCTTCGGAAATCGGAGAGATAAGGGATAGGAAGTCCAGCTGTTTTTTGAAGTGCGTCTGTTGGGGGGCGGAGGGGCTTGGGGGTGTAAAATGCAAACAGACCCGCGGATAAAGGGGGAAAAAACAAAACACGCAGATATGCAACTCCAGTACCCGAATAGATAATCCAACAACCCGACGTCTGGTCTTTTGACGCGTGCGTGTTTTCCTCCCCCCGCACCCCTCTCTCTCCCTTTTTATGTCTCTCTCTCTCTCTCTTCCATCCCCCCTCTTCCTCTTTCCCTTTCTCTCTTTCCCTCTCTTTTTTCTCTCCCTCTCTCGCTCTCCCCATCTCTCCCTCCATCTCTTCCTATATCTCTTTCATTCTCCCTCTCTCCTACTCACCTCTCTCCCTCTCTCAAACAAATACATTTTGCCACGTACCCGAATTGATTTGTTCAAAACTAATTTTGCATTTTCGGGTGCATCCCTGTGGAACTCCCTTCCTTTGCACATACAAATGGGAAGTTCTCTTCCTATTTTCAAATCATGTCTGCATAAACATCTTCACCCTTTCCAACAGTAAATAACTCTGATCTTTGAATTACTATAGACAGTAACGAAGAGGCCAGTTATGTCTTATTTATTGTATCAGCTATTGTTGCTGTTGTTCTTTTCTTGCTTTCTCATTTCATAGTTTTTGTTTTGCTCTTTTTTTTTTCTTTTTTTTTCTCTCGCTCTATTTCTTATGCATGCATAAACCTATTCATTTCGTTCTATCATAATCGTGACAAATGTCCAATTAATATTGGTGATGGTGGTAGTCACTGTAGTATGCTGCACTTGCCACACGTAGATTTCAGAGACAGTAACAATATTGTACCTTTTGAACGCTCGTATGATTCTGGAACTTCTATACTGATGACACCTCTCTCTCTCTCTCTCTCTCTCTCTCTCTCTGACTCACTGTCCTATCCATCTGTCAATCCTAGTATGTGGGGGGAGGAAGGGGGTGCTCTAAGTGTGTGTGCGCGCGTGTGTGTGTATGTATGTGTGTGCACGGGGGGGGGGGGGGTTGTTTTCTTCATTATGTATACCTTTTGCATGAAAACCTTTTCCTTTCATTTATGTGTGTGCTGTAATAGATGTAGATTAGCAAGGACAGATTGGAAGAATAGGCTACGCTTAAAATCTTAATCCTTGAATAAAAAACGTTTTGAGTTCTGAGTTCCGAGTTCTCTCTTCCTCTCTTTCCCTCCCTCCCTCTTTCTCTGTCTCCCTCTCTTTCTCTGTCTGCTTCTCTCCCTCTCTTTCTTTTTCTCTCTCTCCCCACTGTTTTCCCTTTCTCTCTGAGTCTCTCCCTCTCACCCTCTCTCCCCCTTTTTCTCCCCCACCCCCGACACCTTCACCACCCCTTCCCCCCAACACCTCACCTCAATCCATTCTCCCTTTCATCCCCTTTCCTTCCTTCCTTCCCTCCTTTCTTCTGTCTGTACCTCCTCAAATGTCGTCATCCTTTCATTACGTCACCCCCAGCTCCACCCCCACACCCGCGTCCGTCCCTTTCTGTAACAACAGGAGGTCGCCTTCGAGAACGCAGATCTTTTTTTTTCTTCTTTTCTTTTCTTTTTTTTCTCTCCTAAACTCTTCTCGTCTATTTGCCTTCAGCACCAGCAGTCATGTATAAGGGCGAGTCGGAAGAGAGATGAGGACAGTGGCGGTTCCAAAAGCGGCAGCGGTGGCGTCTCCCTTCGCGATGTTTGGGGTCGTCTGGAGTTCGCTGCGTCTAGGAGGAAGTTTCTGGGTAGAGAAGGCGGTTCTCATTGGTCGCGAGGATGGGCATGGATGTCAAGGCCCGAAGAGAGAGAGAGAGAGAGAGAGAGAGAGAGAGAGAGAGACTGACAGAGAGAGAGACAGAGACAGAGAGAGAGAGCTAGTAGGAAGGATGGAGACTGGGGGTCGGGGGGTTGGGGGGGGGGGGGGGTACTCGCATACAACTACATACACAGGCACGTAGGCGCGCACAACACACACACACACACACACACACACACACACACACATATATATATATATATATATATATATGTGTGTGTGTTTATATAGATATATATTAAAAGAGTGTGACGAAGCACAATTTTGTTTTCTTTCTTGTTTTCC
The DNA here is from genome assembly GCF_041734735.1 of Babylonia areolata. NCBI lineage: Eukaryota > Metazoa > Mollusca > Gastropoda > Neogastropoda > Buccinidae > Babylonia > Babylonia areolata. The sequence continues at coordinate 29,104,645 of NC_134877.1, read as the reverse complement.
TCGAATACTTGCTTGCTTGTGTGTCCGAAGGGGAATGCCCGTGTACTGATTTCTGCTAGCTGATACAAACTGGACACAACTGTTTGTAAAAAAAAAAGAAAGATAAAATAAGATCAGATAAACAATTAGGAGAGAAAAAAAACAACAACCTTCACAGCTAACGTGCGATTCCTGCTGTGGAACAGCAAAACCGAAAACGCCGGGGTGGAGTTGAAGTAGGGGGTAAGAAAATAAATTGGTGCGGGGGGATGGGTGTGGGTTGGGGGGGAGGGGGAAGGGGTTACCAGTACAAATATAACGATCCAAAGTATGTTTTGGGATGAGGAAGAGGCAATGGTGGTGGGAGATAGGGATCCAGCTCACCCCTTTCCATTATGAACAAAACTGACTATTAGTGAGTGAGTTTTGATAGTTTCAGAAATTGTTGGTTGTATTTTTGATTGTGTACTATTTACTATTGTGTGCTATGACTTTTTGTGTGTGCGTGCGTGTGTGCTTTTGTGTATTGTGTGTGTGTGTGTTTGTGGATGAATGATTATTAATAATGTTTGGTATCTTGTGTTCATTTTTTTTCCTTTTTGATATTTACATGTTTTCTATTTGTAAACGTCTAGGGCTTATTTTCAAGATAAGGCGTAAATGCTCATAATAATAATAATAAGAAGAAGAAGAATGTTACCTGTACATACACTACAATCCATGTTATATATTTTTTTCTTATAAACAAGTAACGCAGGCGGTGGCTGTTGATTTGGGAGGAGGTGAGTGGGGCGATATGGAGGGCGGAGGGGTGTGGTACCAGTACATACATAACGTTGTTGTTATTGTTTTTTGTTTTTTGACTCACTTGTGTAAACAAAGTGAGTCTATGTTTTAACCCGGTGTTCGGTTGTCTCTGTGTGTGTGTCTGTGTGTCCGTGGTAAACTTTAACATTGCCATTTTCTCTGCAAAGACTTTGTCAGTTGACACCAAATTAGGCATAAAAATAGGAAAAATTCAGTTCTTTCCAGTCATCTTGTTTAAAACAATATTGCACCTCTGGGATGGGAACAAAAAAATTTTAAAAATGAAGCCTAATTATATGCAAACTGCATTTACTGTTATATTTATATTTTTTGTGTTCTCTGAACTTGGCACTTTGATCTGATATTCTGACCCAACAACAAGTGCAGTCATTATTATCATTTTTTGGTCAAACAGGAACTTCTTTTGCTAAGCATGGAAGTTTTATTTATTTTGCAAACGTTTTGGTGTAGATAGTAAAAAAGGGAAATTACTCTGTAATCAATGCTAGGGGACTTAATTCGCTTTAAACTGATCTTTCTCATCTTAAACATTACATTTTGAAATTATACTCAATACATAAATAGCTTGGATTTTTTTTTAAAGAGTATCACAAGTGAGTCTTGAAGGCCTTGCCTCTCTTGTTTTGTTTTGTTTTTTGTTGTTGCTCACACGACCGTAAAACGCTGGTGGTTGAAAAGAAGGGGATGGGAGGGGTTCTCAGTACATACATAACAATCCAACTCATAAATTTGCTCACACAACCGAAATTTGCAGCTGTGGATGAAGGAGGGTGAGATAATGGAGGGAGGTGGAGTGGGGGCGGGGGGGGGGGTTACCAGTATATACATAACATACATATAGCGATCTAGATACGACATCGCCATCCTAAACGAGTGTTTGTCAAACGGAACAGTTCTGCCTTCAGCACGCTACATCGACCGGCGTTTCTTTGTTTTGCGATCATAATGCAGATCTATCAAAGTTTCAAAACTTTACCTGTCTTCATGAAGACTTTTCGGCTTCGATAAAAAGCAACAGAATCGATAATAATAATAATAATAATAATAATAATAATAATAAATAACTGATAATAATAACGATAATAATGACAATTATTGTCAATGATAATGATGATGATAATCATGATAGCCCTTTTGTTGCCATGTATTCTCTTTTCGGTAAACAAAGTGCATGGTGCACACACTGGACCTCGGATTTTCATCTCATACGAATGACTAGCACTCGGGCTACCTTGCAAGGATTCAGCACTTGACCTGTTCTCACCTGCCTTGCCCACTGTCTTAAAGTGCACAGGCTTGTGTCTTCCGCATTGTCATGTCTTGCCTTGTCTTGCCGTGCCTTGTGCTGCCATTCCTTGTCTCCTCTTGTCTGGTCTGCTCTTGCATCAAGAATGCCACAAGCATATTCATCTATCTATCTATCAATAACACACACACACACACACACACACACACACACACACACACACACACACACACACACATTAATCGAAATGCGAAGAAGATATTGCTTTACTTATTAAATATCCCCCATTGAATGTTGCCGCATCCCGACTTAATTCAGTGCGCGAACCCGCCACCGTGGCGAAGTTGTTAGCGACGCAGGATGACGACTGCAAGGACGTGGGTTCGAGCACCATCAGAAGTGCTATTTTTTGTTGTTGTTGTTGTTGGGGTTTTTTTTGTTTTGTTTTGTGTGTGTGTGTGTGTCTGGCCGGCTCCTACCCAAAGCGGTTCACTACGGGCGCAAATGGGAAAACTGGAACCACACAGTCCAGGATCTTCCATTTCACGGATGCGTCTTTGGGCTTGTTGCTCAAGTTTCGTTAATTGTGTGAAACGAACTCCCACCAACAAGAGGGTTTTCCTTTGCAAAAAGTTCCATGGAAAAATCCACTGTGATAGTGAAACTAATGCAGTCACAGAGAGAAGAGAGAAGGGACGGGGGAGGTTGATGCTTCACTGTGGGGACGTGCTATATCCTCAGGAAGGACAGTCTGAGTTTTACCCAGAGAAATCTGTCGTGACAAAAGTAATACAGTTCAGTAAAAGTTGAAAGGGTAGTGAGTTTTCCGTGCTGACAGCTTTCGCGAGAACCTCCATGACTGAAACTCTGATGCCACCCGCAGGGCACTTCGTGCAAACAACAGTGTTCTAGTGAACTTAGAGAATGTCCACTGAAATTCAGGGGGTTAAATTTTACCCCATCCCGTAAGAAACTATTTTCTTGGCATGTCCATTTAATGAACATGAAAGGAAGAGAGAGTGGGTACAACCGTTTTTAATCACCCAGTCCCATAAGATTGATATGATTTTCGTTTTTCTTTAACATATCCTGGCATGTATATGTTCATCTTAAGAAAAATGAAGAGAGAGAGAGAGAGAGAGATCTTCTAATAGCGCAAAGTCCCATAAGATACCACCCCACCCACCAGTTTTTTGTTTTGTTTTGGTTTTTTTTTGGGTTTTTTGGACACCCAAATATGTTCAAGGGGAAAAAAGAGAACAGAAGAGTGAGAGAGTCTGAGAAATATATATATATATATATATAATTTTTGTTCTGATGTCACGCAGTCCCATAAGACACCTTTTCCTTCTTTTTTTTTCTAACATATCATGACATGTCCCTTTTAAGGAATGAAAAAGAGAAGAGAAGGCAGAAAGGCTTACATTTTGAGATGGGTGCAGGCTTTCCCGAAACGTTTGATCACCCCGACCGTTTTAGCATTCTTCGCTGCCAGTTGCACTCGCTGCCCTTTTTTGAACTGCTAGGAGTTTTGCTGGAACTTTGTTGATGGAGATGCCGACGAGTTTTTTTTTCTTTTTTCTTTGTGTGTGTTTGTGTTTGTGTGTGTTATTTATGGCAAACGTGAAGTTTGGGAGGGCAGTCGGTTCATTCATTCTGCGGAATTTACGGCCAAAGAATGCACCCGGAAGGTGTGCGATGGGTTCAGCTTGATATTTCAGTTCGATGATTACCTTGATGGATGATGACCGTGAGAGAGCGACGCCCTTTGAGAGACGAGGAACAGGGAGAAATGGAGATGACTAGTTGCCAGGCCATCATTTGTGCCTGTAGGATCTTGAGACAACCAGATAGATGACGAAAAAGAAGAAGAAGAAGAAGATCACATTGAATGCGTCCGGTCTTTAATTCTTTCGCTTGTTCTCCCGCTGTTTGCACTTGGCGGCATTTCTGGCATTGCAACAATTGGCTTGAACCGCAAGTCAGTGCCATGCTTGAACTGTTTGGCCCCATCAATTTTATTCTGCAGAATTTATTGCCCAGGAATTCCAGCGGGGTGGTTTGTAAGTTGTTCATTTAATGACGGGCGCAATAGCCGAATGGTTAAATTGTTGGACTTTTCAGTCTGAGGGTCCCGGGTTCGAATCTCGGTGGTGCCTGGTGGGTAAAGGGTGGAGATTTTTCCGATCTCCCAGGTCAGCATATGTGCAGACCTGCTAGTGCCTGAACCCCCTTTGTGTGTATACGCACGCAGAAGATCAAATACGCACGTTAAAGATCCTGTGATCCATGTCAGCGTTCGGTGGGTTGCCTACATTGCGGGGTAAATAAACAAAACGGTCATACACGTAAGATGTTAAATGTTACATGTTTGTCTGAGTGTGTATATGTGCGTGCCCGAAATCTGATTAAATGACACAGGAAACGAATGATGAGCGCCCAATGACAGCCGTCAGTCGGCTCAACCTAGGTAGGCTGTTGTGTAAAATGACCCCGTGTTTGTAAAGCGCTTAGAGCTCGGGCGATATATATATATATATATATATATGTGTGTGTGTGTGTGTGTGTGTGTGTATCCATATCAATCAATATTTCACAGCGATGTATTTCTCAATGGTTGATTTAGCTATGCATTCTCTCCGGGTTAAAACAAAAATGTGTTGTCTTTTTTGCCTTCAGACAGGACGGAATTGAATAAAGAGCGAAGCTAGGCTAAGCTCTCAAGGCCTGACCAATACTTTGGGTTTATTCAAAGGTCAGGCATCTGCTTTTTATTTTCTTTTTGGTGTTTTTTTAACACAATCATGATGCAGCTGATATGGATCAGTCCGCACGCTTTGAAACCTTCTTGAAACTGAAACTGAAACCCATTCCGGGACGGGGAAACAGTTCTTGTGTTACACTGGTGTGTAATTGCGTGTGTATGTGGGCAAGAAGACAGACAGGAAGACGATACGTTTGCGCTTCTTACTAGCGTATTTAGAGTCATGCACCCTCCCACCCTCCACACACACACACTTATACACACACACACACACACACACACACACACACACACACACACACACATGCATGCACGCACGCACACTCACCCCCCCCCCCCTCCCCCCCCCCCCCCCCCCCCCACACACACACACACACACAGAGCTTTCCCAAGGCAGTCAGTCACCACAATTGCTGGTGTTTCTTTGGCTGCGCGTTTTGGGCAGTTCTCCAGACTGCAAAGTGCCGGGATTGGAACTGGCGACTCCGAGTGCATGGTTTTTGTGTGTTACGTTGACACAGGTGAACTCCGTAGCCAGTTGGATTCCCCCTCCCCACTCCTCCCTACCCAGATCCCCGTCCTCCCCCCTCCCCCCTTCCGTAGGCTCATTTACATGCGCTAAGTGCATTCCGCACACGGGACCTCGCTCTATTGTCTCATTCGAATGACTAGCTTCCAGACCAGCACTCCAAGGTCTAGTAGATGGGGAGAAAATACTGGCGACTGTGGGAGTCAGTGTTTAGCCAGACCGTGAGCAAATCAGCAGTGTGGTTGGAGATGCAGTTCCATTGACCAGGCAACACCCGTTCAACCATGGAAGATTGTCAGCTATGGAGGATTGCCACGGTTGACGAGATTAAATGATAGTAACAAGGAGAAAGAAAATTGATCAGGAAGAGTCCAGCAGTGCATAAATTCTGTCGCTGCAAGTGTGTTTGCTGCCAGCAAGGCAAAAGTGCGGTGTTTTGGAGAAAGGATGTTTTATATTAGATATGTATTCGTTTTGTTTGATTAATTCGTTTATTTTTCAATTGCTTAATCAATTAATTCATTTTATTATTTACCTTTTTGTTTATTCATCTATTTGTTTATTCATTCTGTATTTCTTTGTGGCCAGTTTGCACGTTTGTGTCATGGGAACCCTGTGACATTTAAGCAATGTCACAACTCTCTGCCTTGTCAAAAAACAAAAAAAAAAAAAAAAAAAAAAAAAAAGAAAGAAAGAAAGAAAATAAAATAAAGATTTAAAACATTTTTAAAAGAAAGATAAAGAAGATCATCTGCGTTGTCACCTTCATCACGATCCTAGAAAACGTGTCTATGTTTATTATATTTTTCTGTTCATTGTATTTCTTATTTCAGAGGTTTTCGTGTCGCGTAGTATCGATGTAGTTGGGAAAGGAAGAGGATTCGTTTCATCCCATTTTCACGATGATTTAGCAGGGGAAAAAACCCAGCCAAATCAAAAATATATTGGACATTGATGATCGGTCCTTGTGTGTGTGTGTAAATCAGTCGAAAAGCCAGCTGTTTAAAATGTCCGCCTGTCCGTTAGTCTCAGTGTCTGTCTATTTAAATGTTCGTCCTTTTGATAAACTTCCGACAGTAAAATGTTGAAAATACGTCAGATGAAGCCCCAGGAAATTCTCGTTAAGGCTTTACAAAGCCCACGTATCAGTTGTCCAAATCTCAGCTAAATCCGTCGTGTAGTTTTTTGTTCGATTGAATAGCCGAACATGATAGGCGGTTTGAACCCTTGCCCCGCAGCGTGATCCCTGAAGGTTTTATCAAGAAATGACACGGGACAAATCATTTTTTTTCAAAATATCTTGTAGCCGTCTGTGTTATATCCCCTGACCATATGCACACGTATTTTTGAGATATAAAAAAAAAAATCAACATATTCTTCCGGCTGTTTATTCTTTCTTTCTTGGTTCTATTACTGCTTCTATTTTCGCCCTCCTCTCATGATTCCTAACACACATGCACACACAGACACACACACACACACGCGCGCGCGCGCGCGTGCACGGGCGCGCACGTACCCACGTGCGAAGCCAACACAATAAATTTAGGAGGCAGACATTTTGGGTTAGGTGCTTTCACAAGCCGTAACAGCACAGAAATAGGGGGAGGGGGTGGGGAAGAGGAGAGAGATCCCGAGAGATTCCCCCTGGGACCTAAGGAATGTGGGGGCGATTTGTGTCGTTACACCGGAACAGCGTTTATTCTGATTCCATTGACAGGTCTCTGTCTGCACACCGGTCAGCTTCTGCAAGGGCAAAAAGTAAAATAGAACGTAAAAAAGAAAAAAAAGGGATGGGTGTTTGTGTTGGAAGAGGTCTCCGAAATGTCTGTGGAAAGCGTCCCACGTGTTGGTTGTGCGGTGATGGCTGCTCTCTGAGGTTGCTCACATTTCTGGAGAGAAGGAAAGGTGCAGAACAAGGCAATACAATACAGTACAACACAGCACAACTCAATATAATGCTATACAACACAGTGCAACCCAGTACAATGCAATACAACACAACTCAATACAATGCAAGACAACACAGAATACAACACAATTCAACTCAGTACAATGCAATACAACACAATACATGTTTATTATTCTGAAATGGAAATTATGTGTGCATCCAAGGGATTGTCACTCACCAACACGTTCATAGATCAGATGTGCGTTTTTTCTTCTTTTTTTTTTAATTTTGAAAACCGTAAGATTGCCCCAACGTGAGGTCGGTTGGTTGGGCTCGGCATAGGAATGCGGGGCCCAGTTCCCCCCCTTCCGCCATTTCAACACTCCCCAGATGAACTCAGATAACTCATTCCCTCTTGGGTGGGGTGAGGAAACTGAGAGAAAAGTGCCTTTCCCCAAAGACACAACACCATGTAGAAACGGGGCCTCGAACCCTGGTCACTTGTGATCACTGGATCAGATGTTTGCCATGGTGTATCCTAATGGTGACGACGATTTTTCAAAAATTATTCCTGACCTGACCTGATCCTGACCTGACACTAAGTTTCGATATATATATTTATTTATTAATAAATCATGGTCCAGGTAGGTACATAAAATAACCTTTCTGTCATGCTTTGCCGGCACGTTCTTGCTGGGGAGGGCGGAGGGGTGGTGGTTTAAGAGTGGGTGGGGGTGGGGGAATGTGTGTATGTGTTTTTTGTGGGTTTTTTTTCTTGTGTGTGTGTGTGTGAACACAGAACTCATTTATTTGTCGTAAACCCCATCGATGGAATTATGGACGTGTGTGTGTGTGTGCGCGTGCGCGTGTGTGTGTTGCGTTTGTTTTGGTTCTGTTTGTTACCAGCGAAATACCAAACGTTGTGTTTCACTCGGAACAACAACAACAACAACAACAAAAATAGCAAATCGTCACCAACTCATTCAGATCGGGGAAACTGATGACAGTCCACTTTACTCAGGAATATAGATTGACATGATGCTGACCTTTAGGAAAAAAACAACAAAAACAAAACAAAAAAACATACTGTAAGCACTGTTCTGACATTGCCTACAAGACTAAAGCCCCCTTTTTGCATTTCAGAATTTGTTATTCAGCTAAACGCTCGGCTTATATGAAATTGTCACCAGCTAACATTTAGGTCAACAGCAGAGCGAGAGCTGTATGGTTTCTTCACTGCACACTGAATTCATTCACAGCTTAGTCTTTTGTGGGGGACGATGGCTCTCATACTAGGAGACAAGATTGCACTGGCTTCGTGTTGCAGACTTGGGGGAGTAGGGTGGGGTGGGGGGATCTGGTGGCTGCAGTCAGCTGTTCCGATGAGCAGCATAGTCGGACACTACCGACTATAGTACAGACATAACTTCCATGAATTCCATGAATGTCCTTCATTGTTGTCGCAGGCAGCGGTCAGCTGTTCCGATGAGCAGCATAGTCGGACACTACCGACTATCGTACAGACATAACTTCCATGAATTCCATGAATGTCCTTCATTGTTGTCGCAGGGAGCAGACTTCTTCGCCCGCCGCCTGGCGGCGCACGGCCCCGTGTACAAGACACACATGATCGGCAGCCCCGTGGTGCGCGTGGTGGGCGGCGAGCACGTGCGCCACGTGCTGATGGGCGAGCACGTGAGCGTGCGCTCGAGCTGGCCGCAGTGCGTGCAGCGCCTGGTGGGCCCGCGGTCCCTGCTGGGCATGAGCAGCGACGAGCACCGCAAGGTCAAGCCTCTCATCGGGGCCATCTTCACGCCCGCCGTCATGGCGTCCTTCGTGCCTCGGATTCAGGTGGGTCAGTTCGGTCAGTCCGCCAGTACAGCCAGCCGCGCTGCAGGCTTTGGTTCCATGAACCGATAGACCCCTCTTTCTTTTCGTCGTCTGCGGCTTTTTTTTGCTGTTTTCCCTCTTTCCTTGTCGTTGGGGGCGTGTGGGTGGTGGTGATCGTGGGTGGGGGGAGAGTTATTTGTTATCATTTTTCTCTTTTTCATTCTTACACACGCACGCACACACACACACACACACACACACACACACACACACACACACACACACGCACACATAAAGAGGAATCGGAAGAAAGAATCAAACCTAAGAGAATCAAATGCAGAGATCAACCAACCAAACCAAACAATACAATGTAATATGACCACACACAAACACACACACACACACACACACACACTTAATCATACCTGTCCCCTCACCACTCCCCTCCCCCTCTTTTTTATTTATTCTTTTTTTTTTTATACTGAAGCGGGCTGCTTGGAAATTTCGGTTCCCAGTTCACAACTTCCGGTTTGACAAATGCTCCTTTCACATGGTGAGCGAAAGTATTGCTTGGATCCACAGACCTATTTTCTTTGTTAGCACTGACACGCCCCTCCCCACTCCCTTCCCTCCCCCACCACCTGCGTTTTCGATTTCGTTCTGGTAGCATTTAACTCAGCATGAATCACACGTGAGCTATTAAGGCTTCGCTTCTTTTTTTTTTTCTTTTAACCTGTGAAATCATCCGTGACATACTTCTTAATGTACTTATATTAGGACAGAACTTTGTATAAGATATTCGTCTTGCCCTAACAGCCGTCATATACTTATAAACGTACATAATTTTTATAGTGGGACAGGACTTTGTAGAAAATATTCATGTTGTCCTAACAGCCGTCATACACGAATAAATTTACTTACATATTCCGACGAGACTTTGTATAAGATATTGGTGTTCTAACATTCGTCACATCCTTATGAATGTACTTACATTAGACAGGACTGTGTATAAAATATTCCTGTTGCGCCTAATTTCCAATAATACTTATAGATGTACTTGTATTGAGACAGGACCTTGTATAAGATATTCTTGTCCAAAAATCCGTCACATACTTATAAATGTACTTTAATTAGGACAGGACCTTGTATAAGATGTTCTTGTCCTAGAAGCTGTCACATACTTATGAATGCACTTTTATTACGACAGGACTTTGTGTAAGATATTCTTGTTGCGCCTAACATTCGTCACATACTTAAACATGTACTTATATTACGCCAGGAGTTTGTATAAGATGTTCTTGTTGCGCCTAACACCATTCACATACTTATAAATGTACTTTTATTGGAACAGGACTTTGTACAAGATTATCCGATTGTCCCAATCATCTGTTAACTGGTGTTGTATTGTGACATTTTGTTTTTACATACACACACACATATATGTATATATATCTCTCTCTCCATATATATATATATATATATATATATATATAAATAGACACACCACAAATATGTATAATTATATATATATATATGTATTACAAACCAACAGATGGTTGTCAGCCGTCACTTGGACCGTTGGTGCCAGACGTCGGCCGCTGAGGGCGAGGTGTCGGGGTTCCCGGCCTGCCAGCGACTGTCCCTGGACCTGTCTCTGGAGATCATCCTGGGCCAGAGCATGGAGCGCTCCAACGACGACAGTCTGCCCGCCGCCATGAGGCAGTTTGTCGGCAACCTCTTCTCCCTGCCCGTCGCCATACCGGGCTGCGGCATGTGGAAGGTGCTGATGATGGCTTGGGTACTTAGCGAGGATAGGCGCTTTATAAGTATCCTTATCATTCATTCATTCGTTCATTCGTTCGTTCATTCATTCATTGATTCATTATATATATCTGCCTGTCCTCCGTCAGAGACAGGCTCTGAGCGCTTATCAAAATACGGAGTCATTTGCACAACACGGTGCCTGCCTGGGTAGAGTCGACTGGCGGTTGCCATTGGTCGCTGCGGCATGTGGATGATGATGATGATGATAGTGATGGTTTGGATGCTTAGCGAGGATAGGCGCTGTATAAATAACCATATCATTCACTCATTCAGTCATTAATTATATGGCTGCCTATCCTACTTCAGAGACGAAGCTCTGAGCTCTTTACAAACACGGTATCATCTGCACAGCACGATGCCTACCTGGGTACAGCCGACTAACGGTTGTCATTGGTCGCACGTGGTTCGTTCCCTGCGTCGCTCAGTCAGGTTTCAGTCACGCATACAAACACAAACTCATAGAAACATGTGACATTTGGCTTGTTTGACAGTAGTTTTTTTTTTTATGAACCCCGTCATGTTGGCAGCCACACTCCGTTTTCGGAGCGTGTACATGTTGGGTATGTTCTTGTTCCAATAACCCACCGAACCCTGACATGGATTGCAGGATCTCCAACGTGCGTATTTGATCTTCGACGTGCGTATACACACGAAGGGTGATCGTGCACAAGCAGGTCTGCACATCTGTTGACGTGGGAGATCAGAATAAAAAAAAAACCCCAAAAAACTCCACCCTTTTCCCACTAGATGTGATGTAGCATGTATTGATCAGTTCGCACGCTTGACATCTTGAAACTGAAACTGTTGTAGTGTGTTGTGCTGATTTTAAAGTACACATTTTTTCCCACAGACTTTCTCAGTTCAGAACAGAATGTAACGTGTCTTTATTGCCAAGTACGCCAGGGTCACAAGGACCTTTACATCCACAGGGTTTGATTTTGGAACCCACTGATTTTCTAAGAGACTTTGTCCAATTACAATAGACTAGAATCTGTTTTTATGGCCAAGTGAACCGGGGTCACAAGGAATATTACACTCAGAGGGTTTTATTTGAGAACCCACATGTTTTTTTAGAATAGGTTTGAATGTGTGTTTATTGCGTAGAGTAACAGGTTCATAAGGAATATTACACCCACATGGTTTGATTTGAGAACCCACAGATTTTGTGAGAGACTTTCTCCGTGTAGAAAAGAATGGAATGTGTCTTTATTGCAAAAGGGGGTGGTTGGGTGGAGGTCACATGGGATATTCGCCCAAAGGGTTCATTTGAGAACCCACAGACTTTTTTTAAGAGACTTTGTCCGTTTAGAGAAGAATAAAATATGTCTTCAATACTGGTGTACTGGCATCACAAAGAATATCACACCCAAAGGGTTTGATTTGAGACGTTGCCCATTTAGTATGGAACATAATTTATCTTTATTCCCATGTGTACTGGTGGCGGAGGGGTTGGGGAGGTGGGGTGTCACAAAAACATCCATTTAGAGAAGAATAGAATGTGTATATTGCCAAGTGTACCTGTGGGGAGGTCCACAAAGACGTCCATTTAAAGAATAATAGAATGTGCCTTTATTACCAAGTGTACCGGGGGTGGAGGGGGGGTCACAAAGACGTCCATTTGGAGAATAGAATATGTCTTTATTACCAAGTGTACCGGGGGTGGAGGGGAGGGTGGTTAGAAGATGTCCATTTAGAGAAGAAGAGAATGCCTTTATTGCCAAGTGTACTGGGGGTGGGGGTGGGTGGTCACAAAGACGTCCATTTAGAGAATAGAGTGTGCCTTTATTGCCAAGTGTACCAGTGGGGTGGTCACAAAGACGTCCATTTAGAGAATAGAACGTGTCTTTATTGCCACGTGTAGCGGGAGCTGGGGTGATCACAAAGACGTCCATTTAGAGAATAGAATGTGCCTTTATTGTCAAGTGTACCGGTGGTGGGCTGGGGTGATCACAAAGACGTCCATTTAGAGTACAGAATGTGCCTTTATTGCCAAGTGTACCGGGGTGTCACACGGAGCATTACACTGCAGGGACTGCGGGCACGTGAGCGGATCGTGCAGGAGGTCCGCCACAAGCTGGACACGACCCAGGAGCGGAGTGACGCCGACTTCTACAGCATCGTGGAACTGATGCAGCTGCACCCGGACATGTGCCACCAGCGCGCGCTGATCGAGGACAACTCTCTGGAACTGTTCTTCGCCGGGTACAGCACCACCTCCTCGGCCTTCTGCAACGCCTTGATGTGCATGGGGAGGTGAGAGGGGTGGTGGGAGTGTGGGGGGGAGGGGATTTTGGGGAGGGGAGGGGGGGGAGGAAGTCCATGAAGTCCTTTTTTTTTGTATTTCTGTTTATTTCAAACGTTCATCGGTGGTTCCTCATCTTTCCTGTTTCCTTCCAGTTTCACTATCACGTCCCGCCCCTCCCCTCCTCCACTTATACATTGAAAAAAAAAATTATGACAGCATTCAAATGGTAAAACATTTTAAATTTGATATGTTCAGTTACCAGTGTGCGCCCGGCCAAACGGAAATATTTTCCTGCATATTAAATTTCGTTACATTGAGACTATGATTGGGATTCGTGTTGGAGAACAGGGATAATAGATTTTGTTTGCAGGAGTGAGAAAAATAAGTACCTCACATCCGGCAGGAAAGTGGTGCACTGGCCTGTCCACTGGTACACTGGTCCATTTTACCGATTCACGTTGGTGTGAGGAAGGTTTGTGATAAACACCTCAGAAAGTGATACTTACTTCCTTGTTCATGGGCACGGAGTTGTAATGATAATTGTTATATCTTCAGAACATGGCAAAGATTCTTTTAGGAAATGTGGGAAAACAGACACATTTCTTCCCTGCTACAAGATACAACACACAACTTTAATCATCATGATACACGGAATGGTGTCATTCAGCGGCACGTGAAGCTTGATGCATTCACGTGACGGGCGCAATAGCCAAGTGGTCAAAGCGTTGGTCTGTCAGTCTGAGGGTCCCGGGTTCGAATCACGGTGACGGCGCCTGGTGGGTGAAGGGTGGAGATTTGTACGATCTCCCAGGTCAACGTATGTGCAGACCTGCTAGTGCCTGAACCCCCTTCGTGTGTATACGCACGCAGAAGATCAAATGCGCACGTTAAAGATCCTGTAATCCATGTCAGCGTTCGGTGGGTTATGGAAACAAGAACATACCCAGCATGCACACCCCCGAAAACGGAGTATGGCTGCCTACATGGCGGGGTAAAAACGGTCATACACGTAAAAGCCCACTCGTGTGCATACGAGTGAACGTGGGAACTGCAGCCCACGAACGCAGAAGAAGAAGAAGAAGATGCATTCACGTACATTAGAATACAGATATGCATAGTGAGAAATGCCGGATTGAACTCACCCCATTCGTTCTCTCATTTCCTTTCCACACCACCCAACACACTAGTCCTCATCCCCCCCAATCATCCCGTCCACGATCACCCCACCCCCCTCTTTTCTATGTAGCGCTGTTACAGAATGCTCATCTAGCGCAATGTATTCAAAGCGCACTCTATGTTAAGAAAAAAAAAACTATTAAAAAAAAGAAACATGTTGATGAATACATTCAGTAATCATTGAAAAAAAGTAAAAAAAAAGGACCGATTTACATCATACGTAAAACATTGAAACACTTACAAGGAACAAACAAAAGTAGATATAAATACAAACTTAAAGAAAATATATAAATACCGAAACACTTCGAAAAAAAACAAACCCGTTGATAAATAGATTCAGTGATCATAAAAGACTTATGTGTATCACACACACAACATTCAAACCTCACAAGCAACAAACAAATGTATAAATACAAGCTTAAAGAAGATGTATACAATACATACCGAAGACCGAGCTAGGTATGATCACAAACACACACACACACACACACACACAACACAAACACACACACACACACACACACACACACAAACACACACACACACACACACACACACACACACACACACACACACACACACTCACATTCACAAACACCAACACCATGCCGGCTGGGCAGGAACCCGGAAGCCGTGCGGAAGGTGGAGAGAGAGCTGGAGGAGGAGGGCCTTCTGCAGGACCCCTGCAAGGAGCTGACCTACGACGTCATAGAACGCCTGAGGTATGTGCACGCCTGTAACAGCGAGGTGCTCCGTTTCTACCCGCCGGCTGGGGCCGTCTTCAGGAAAGCCAACCGGACCTTGCAGATCGGGGTACGTATTGGGGTGCTGGCTCTGCTCTTTCTCTTCTTTTTTTGGTCTCTCTTTGCTACCCCATCATCTGCCCCGTTTCAGTGGCATTACTCCCACGCCGCTTATTCCGAGTCACCCAAACACGGCCACACCCAGGTTCGTCTGTCACAGCCCCAGCGTCGGCAGTCCGCAGGGATCCATCGATGTTGGGTCACCAGGAGGCCACACACCAGAGGAGACGCTGCACTGCAGCTGAGTCACTTCGGTGGGGTTCAGTAGTGATTTAACGTACATGGGACACCACCTACTAAGCCACGACCATAATGGCTTTGTCAAGGAGCCAGACTGCGTGAGCTTCTCCTCCACAGTGTAGACCGCCATCTGGCTCTGCTTTCTTGTTCACTATTGCTCACTATTGTATAAATTTTGTACACTGATATATTTGTGTTTCCTATGTTCTCTTTATGTCCGCTATCTGTTTCTCACTTTGATCATGTCTCTTTCCTGTATTCTGTGTGTTTGTTGAATGTGCCATCTTTCATAACCCCTTCATTTCATGCTTTTCAACAGATGTATATTTTCAGTGTTTGCCAATGCACTGCAGTATGCACTGACATATGTGTTTATATATGCATGTAGGTATATAATTATGCATGTATATAATAATCCATGTAGGTGTGTGCATGTGTGTATACATGCGCATATGTATGTACATAAGTGTGTATGTGGGGGGGAGCGTGTATGATTATGTATGTGGGGTGTGAGTGTGTGAATGTGTTCCTTTTATGATTTTTTTTTTACCATAATGATGATGATTATTATTACTGATATTATTATTCGTATCAGAATAGTAGTAATAGTATTTACCAACATTATTATCATTGTGTCATAATCGTTATTGCTTTTGTTACTGTTGTCACAAGGACAGATTGGAAGACTAGGCAATGCCTAAATAGTTCATCCTTGAGTTATAAAGCTTTTGAATCTTGAATCTTTCTCTTGTTTGTTGTGAGCTGGGGAGATTTCGTTGCCTGCCTGCATTGACAGGGGAAGGGAATTCTTGTCCCCACAGAGTTTGGGACTTTGTGCTTTCAGTGTTTTGATGATGATTAGAGCATCCATTTAGGTTTTGGAAGTGTCTGCCCCAACAGGGCTGTACTTATAATGTATCATATATCGCGGCTTCAACCAGGCCCGAAATATACAGACAGCTTCAGTGCTGTCCACCGAATTTGAGCAGTACGGGAAAGGGCATGATTATGTTGGTAAGGGTTTTGGCTATTTGTAGATAGGGGAAATTTGTCAGGTTTTTTTTTTTTTAAATAATTTATTATTAGTAGTTGTATTACTCTTTTTGTCACAACAGATCAGATTTCTCTGTGTGAAATTCGGACTGCTCTCCCCAGGGAGAAAGCGTCGCTACACTGACAGCGCCACTCTTTTTTTTCTTTCTTTTTTTCCATGCCTGCAATTTTATTTGTTTCCAATCGAAGTGGATTTTTCTATAGAATTTTGCCAGGGACAACCCATTTGTTGCCGTGGGTTCATTTTTTGTTCGCTAAATGCATGTTGCACTCGGAACCTCGGTTTATCGTCTCATCCGAATGACTAGTCCTTTTCAGTATTTTCTCGTAAACAGGGGAGAAATGCAGGCATGCGTTCCCCTGAAAAAGAACAAAAGGAACACAAAAAAAACGTGACACTCTCACACACAACGTTGGGTTGTTTTGTATGTGTGTAGGGGGGAGGGGGATACATGAAAGAATGTCAACATTTACTTTGCCTTTGTTGCACCAGGTGGTTATAATTCTTGTGTTTTGTGTTTTCTGATTAGAATCGTTTTTTTTTTCTTTTTCCACACACACACATATATAATAAAATCATATATATATATATATATATATATATATATATATATATATATATATATATCTGTGTGTGTGTGTGTGTGTGTGTGTACACACACACACACACACACACACACACATATATATATATATATATCTGTGTGTGTGTGTGTATCTATATACATCTCTCTATATATATCTCTGTGTGTGTGTGTGTGTGTGTGTAATCTCAACCACTGTGCTATATGGCAGGGCTACCAGGTGCCCAAGGACTGGGTGGTGGCCTGCTCTCTGCGCGAGACACAGCAGACGTCCCAGGCCTTCCGGGACCCGCACCTCTTCCTCCCGGAGCGCTGGCTGGGCCTGACCCCCGAGGAGAAGGAGAGGAGCCGCTACGAGTACCTGCCCTTCGGCACCGGGGCGCGCGTGTGCGTGGGGCGTCGCCTGGCCATCCTCATGCAGGCCGTCTTCCTGGTGCAGCTGCTACGGCGGTGCCGCTTCCGACTGAAGGAGCCCGGTGCCCCAATGGTCTACATCCCCGTGGCCAAGGCCAAGGACAACCTGCCCCTTGTCGTCCGCCCTCGGATCCCGGCCCAGGCTGAAGAGACTTTGGCTGAGGAGACTGGCTGAGGAGACTCTGGCTGAGACTGGCTGAGACTCTGACTGAGGAGACTGTGACTGAGACTGGCTGAGGAGACTGGCTGAGGAGACTTTTGGGACCTCCACCTCTGCCGCTGCCTGGAGGGACTATAGCGGTGGTGGTGATCCCGGCTCAGTGATGTGAACGTTGTGATCCCGCTCAGTGATGTTGTGAGAGGATTGTTTTGACCCTCGGCTCGTTGAAGTCAGGAATGTTTGTTCAATGTTTCAGATCGCTCAGTGGAATGTTTTATGGTCAGGTTTAAAATCACTCAGTGGAATAAGGGTATTAAATTTTGATCCCGATAAGAAAGTTTGAAATCGCTCAGTGAAATAATTTGGAATGTCTGATCCTGATAAAAATGCTTGAAATCACTCACTGCGATGATAAAGAATGTTTGATCTGGAAAAGGAATGTTTGAAATCACTCCATTTATTGATATCAACGTTTGGAATCACTCATTCAAATGATATGAATATTTGAAATCGCTATGTCAAATGACAGGGCTGTTTGAAATTGCTCAGTGAAATGATAGCAATGTTTGATCTCGCCGGTTTGTTTGGGGGCAGTTGTTTTGTTGTTGTTGTTGTTATCGTTGCTGTTTGTTTCTTCTACTCCACCGTCCGCACCGTTTCAGCGCCAGTCCCTTCACGCTTCTCATCCTGAGTCCCATGCACCCACCCGCTCACCTATCCGCTCACCCGTCCACCCACCCGCTCACCTGTCCACCCACCCACCTACCCCCGCCCCCTTCCCTCCCCCGCTCTCCCCATGCATAACCACACCTTTGTTCGTGTGTGGCAGTCCCTCCCAGTGTCGGCAGGTCCTCACCATGGACCTGTCGATGCTAGGTCGGCGCTAGGTCACACACCAGAGAAGACCGCACTTCTCTGCTGCTGTTTCACTTCGGCGTTGGCGTTTGGACTGGTATTTCTTCTTAAACATTAAAAACAAATGTTTTAGCTACCCTACGAAAGGAATCATCGGATATCCGAGGACATCGCGCTTGCCTATGATTCTTGTGGTTGTGACGCAGTGAGCGTAAGTAAATAATGACGTACACACGTTCGTTTATTTATTTATAGTCTGTGCATCTAAGATGATGATATTAGACTGAAAATAAATGATATTATTATTGTTATTTGGATTATTATCATTCCTATCATAATGAGGATTGTTAATATTAATTAGATACCGACATTTCTGTATATTCGAATGAAAAGGGGGGCGGTTGAGGTGGAGGGGACTAAAAAAGGAAGAGAAAGAGACAGACAGACAGACAGACAGAGAGAGAGAGAGAGAACATAATGTGGAAAAGGTAGAGTACAAAATCTAAAATGGAGAGGGTGAGTGTCAGTGATTGTATGTTCGTAAATTGTAGTTGATAAAGGACTTTTTTCTTTCTTTCTTTTATCATGTTGAGAGAGAGAGAGAGAATGAATGCACTTGCATACAGTTTTACGATCTGCTGGTTTGAGCACGGCGTTGACAGATCATTGTTTTTTGTTGTTTTTTTTGTTTGTTTTTTGTTTTTATTGTTTTGGTTTTTGGTTGTTGTTGTTAAACGCGAAATCAGTGTTCAGCTGTTGTGATTGGCTTTTTTGATTTGGTTGTTTATGGGGTTGTTGGTTAAATCTACAGAAGAAAAAGAACCAATATTCTAATCATGACAAATCGTAAATTAAGACCATGAGGTAAAACATTGGTTCAAGAAGTTACATTTATTTGGGGGGCGGGGGACTGTGGAGGATCGGGGGGGGGGGAGGTTGGGGGGGGGGGGGCTTGGGGAGTATGATGACGTGACCAGCTTGTGGAAGGTAAAGGTGCACTTACCAAACCTGAACTGTTTAGAGGCTGTATGGGGCTCAACCGACAGAGTGTGTCATAACGATGTCATGGATATGGTCTTGTTATTATCATTTTATTTTATTTATTTATACAGGTTTTGTTTTTTTGTTGTTGGTTTTTTTTTTGATGACTGGAAAACAATGGGTAGTTTGTGTTGACCTTTGGCCTCGTGTCTGTCCCAGCGGCTAACAGTGAGACACTGGTGGGCTTTTGGACATGTTTTATATTCCCTCATCACGTTTGTTTGAAAAGTGTGTTGTGTGTGTGTTTGCGCGCGTGCGTGCGGGTGTGTGTGTGTGTGTTTGTGCGTGTGTTTAATCATAAAATAGTTTGTTTTTGGCTTTGGTTTCTTTTTACAGCGTAATGATACAACCTTGTACTCACATTCATGTCTGTCTGATGGTTGATTTCAGCATTTTACTGAGTGTCGCATGCTTCTTGAACGTAGAATGCATATATATATATATATATATATATATATATATATATATATCAGAAGTATCTGATACAAAATTTCTGTGTGTGCATATACACAGTTGCTTTGTGTTTCGTGAATTATGTGGGAAAATTATGACGCGTATATTGTCTATTTTGAATATAATTTATGTGTCATGTTTATTTTTCTTTTTTTTATATAAAGCCTCGCTGCTGTTAATACAGCTTTACAGCTTTCTGTCATTTTTGTTGTCTTCTACGGTAATCCAACAAAGACCTGTAAATCTGAACGATCGGGGATTTTTTTTTTATAGGTAACTTGAATTTTTTTTTCAACCAACTTCAGTAAATTACTGTTCTTGATTAGTTTAGCTCTCGTTGGAAGGAGGGGTTGCGTTAAACTGTGTGCGTGCGCTTGTGTGCGTGTGTGTCTGTGTGCGTGCGTGTTGTGTGTGTGTGTTTGTCCGTGCGTGCGTTTGTGCGTGCGATTTACGAACTGTACATCCACAAGATGTAATGTTAAATTCTCCGTGGATCCCAGTGCCATATAACATGTACACAGACCGAATCGTATTGCTTTCTTCTGTTTTGACACTGTTCATTCGGTTGCTGTTTTCCGCATGCTCTTTTATTTTTCTGTCCTTGAACGTGCTTACATTATATTTTTTGGTTTTGTGACATTACTGAGTATAACATCCCGTGTGGGTTCGTTGTTGTGCTGCTTTAGTTGATAAATTTTGCGCTGGAGACCATTACGTTTTGGTCATTTTTTAAAGTATTATTTCAATGATCATGTTTTGAAGCTGCCTTATTTTTGTGTGTAATTTTTACTCACTTGTGTAAACAAAGTGAGTCTATGTTTTAACCCGGTGTTCGGTTGTCTGTGTGTTTTCTTTATCTGTTAGCTTGTCTACTTGTCTGTCTGGGGAGAGGGAGAGAGAGAGAGAGAGCGTTCAGTGTTGTGTAAAGTGAAGTGTGATGACTGTTGGTGCATTCCATACGCGTCAGATGGTCACGCGTCAATGACTGCACCACCCGTGAATTCACGGTGCCATAACCTGCTGTACATACATACAGAACAGTGTGAAATATTCGTTTTTCAACGTATGTATACTGCTGAATGAGAGTTTAATATTGTCAGCCATGGTTGCTGGTTTTTGTATACATCATATAGTGCTATTTGAGAATTCAATGCATTATTGTCAGCTATGGTTGCTTTTTGTTTTGTAATGTATTGTATACTGCTTTGAGAATTTCATGTAATATTGTCAGTTGTGATTGCTACTTTTGTATTTATCATAATGATGCTGTTTGAGAATTCAGTGTAATGTTGCCAGCAACGTTTCTTTCTCTTTTTTTTTGTTGCTTTGTCAATAATTCATTTTGACATGAATAAACGTGGACAGAGGGATGAATGGATAAACGAAAGATGATGTGACCAAGGTATTTATCCCAGTGACTCAGTAAAGCACATTCTCAGTAGACTTTATACTCTATCAAAAATCGCTTCCCTTTCCACCCAAAAAATGTATCTCTCCCCCACCCCCTTCCACAGGTCATATTTCTCCATGTAGAATTATACATCACAATGTTGTTGGTTTTTTTAGGGAAACAAAGTAAAAATGATCATAGCAACCAGTAACAATAGCAACAACAACACACACACACACACACGCGCACACACGCACACACACACACACACACACACACACACACACTAAAGAAACAGACAAACATTCCACAAGTTTACATTACACTGTAGTTCTCTCTCTTTTTTTCTTTCTTTTTTTGGTTAAAGTCATAACAACATAACATAAAATCATCATGTGTATTGAAGAAAAAAAAAGAAAAGAAATAATAATAAATGAATAAAATAATTTTTTGTATATAAAAGTTCTGAATCCATTTGATATTTAGATCAAATTGTGAAGCATGCCAAACAAGGAATAGTGAAATGATAAGCAAAATCAAGAACCTCTGCCCAAGTTAAAACAAACTTCACTGAGTTGTTGAACAATCAACGAAGCTGAGTGTTTGATTTCTGAATGATTGGTCTTAGCTCCTTATGTTTTATTTAAGATGTTTTCATTTGGAATAAGTACTGTTGATGAATCTGCATGATTTTGAATTCAGAATATTTTATTTCTTTCTGTGTTATTAGCTGTCCAAATAGACCGCTAGAGATTTCCGCGGCCATCTTGAATCTTGCGCACGCGCGTCCAACTGCCATCGAAATCGGCGGGCAATGCCAAAGGCTAGCGATATAGACAAAAGCAGCAAACATGTGCAGTCCTACATTTCTTCAGTTGATAGCCTCCATTGCTACAAATGAACACTGTACAATGAAGTGTCATAATGCGCACAATAAGAAAAACCAAAATCGAAAGGAAAAAGTCGAAGAAAGAAGCCTGCTGCTTCGAAGATTCTGCCTCTCTCGATCGCCTTTGTTGCTCGCGGTTTTGGAGAGCCAATCAACTTCGAGAGCACAGATCATGTGTCGCGCCTCTGAAAGTCATGTCAGCATGGAACTCTCCAGCGGTCTATCATCATCATCATCATCATCATCACCATCGTCATCGATATTTTGATAATGATGGTGATGCTTGTTGTTGTTGTTGATATTTGTGATTATCATTTTTGACTCACTTGTGTAAACAAAGTGAGTATGTTTTAACCCGGTGTTCGGTTGTCTGTGTGTGTGTCTGTGTGTCCGTGGTAAACTTTAACATTGACATTTTCTCTGCAAATACTTTGTCAGTTGACACACAGTTCTTTCCAGTCATCCTGTTTAAAACAATATTGCACCTCTGGGATGGGCACAAAAATTTTTTTTAAAGAAGCCTAATTAAATGCAAACTGCATTTACTGTTATATTTGTATTTTTTGTATTCTCTAAACTTGGCACTTCGACCTCTTATTCTGACACAACAACAAGAGGAGTCATTATTATCATTTTTTGTTCAAACAGGAACTTCTTTTGCTAAGCATGGAATTTTTATTTATTTTGCAAACGTTTTGGTGCAGATAGTAAAAAAAGGGAAATTACTCTGTAATTAATGCTAGGGGACTTAATTTATCACAAGTGAGTCTTGAAGGCCTTGCCTCTCTTGTTGGTTTTATCATTATGATTATTATTATTATTAGGATTGATGACACAATGCTTTGTTGTCCTGTTGATTGGCTGTGTACTGCAGTCAGTGTCAGAGTCCTCACAGTGATGTGCGTTGATGTGATGTGTGTTTAAATGTGTGTTGATGTGATGTGTGTTGTGGTGAAGCAATGTGTGTTGTGGTGATGTGTGTTTCAATGTGTGTTGATGTGATGTGTGTTTAAATGTGTGTTGATATGATGTGTGTTGATGTGGTGTGTGTTTAAATGTGTGTTGTAGTGATATATGTTGTAGTCATGTGTATTTAAATGTGAGTTGATGTGATGTGTGTTTAAGTGGTGTGTGTTTCAATGTTTTGATCTGATGTGTGTTGTAGTGATGTGTGTTTAAATGTGTGTTGATGTGATGTGCATTGTAGTGATGTGTGTTTAAAAGTGTGTTGATGTGAAATGTGTTGAAGTGGTGTGTGTTTCAATGTGTGTTGAAGTGATATATGTTAAAGTGATGTGTGTTAAAAGATGTGAATTTAAGTGATGTGTGTTAAAGTGATATGTGTTAAAGGATGTGTGTTCAAGTGATGTGTGTTCAAGTGATATGTGCTAAAAGATGTGTGTTCAAGTGATGTGTGTTCAAGTGACATGTGTTAAAAGATGTGCGTTCACGTGATGTGTGTTCAAATGATACGTTATAAGATGTGTGTCCACGTGATGTGTGTTCAAGTGATGTGTTAAAAGATGTGCGTTCAAGTGATATGTGTTCAGATGATGTGTATTCAAGTGATATGTGTTAAAAGATGTGCGTTCAAGTGTGATGACTGTTGGTGCATTCCATACGCGTCAGATGGTTACGCGTCAATGGCTGCACCACCCGTGAATTCACGGTGCCATAACCTGCTGTACATACATACACACATACGCGACAGTGTGGACTCTAATAGTTTCATCGGACGTGATTTTGTATATCTGTAGCTGTTTTACAGTTTAATGTAATATTGCCATGTATGGTTACTTCTTTTCTTCTTCTTCATCTTTTCAGTTTCATTTTCAAGTTACAGAACTGAACATTGTGATTCCCTATGTGGTGAAGTGAGCACACATGGACTGAACAGATTATGAATGGATGGACGTAGGATTATATGAACAAGGTGCATATCCTTGTAATGCATTTGTTTCGTTGTGTGTTTTGCGGAATTCAGGCATCTCCTCCTCCTTTTCCTTTTAACCAGATGTGGTGTAGCGTATATATGGATCAGTCCACAGGCTTAGACACTTCCTTGAAACTGAAACTGGTATATTCTGTACTCATTCAGCTGTGATCAGCAGTGGTCCTGGACCTGGGGAAACATGTAGACCTGGGGGAAACATAGACCCCCAGAAGTGTAATGTTATGGGGACACAGACATGGGGAGAACTGAGACTGACCAAAGGAAGATTTGGAGGAACAGAAACTAACGGAAACATCGGGATGGCACCGTTGAAAGTATTACAGAGGACTCCGTTACGAGTTTTTGTGGGATTGTTTCCCCAAGGAAAGGAGCGTGGTGGTGAGAAGAAGTCGTGTGGGTGGGCATGATGTAATTTATCTCTCAGTGTTTTGTCATCTGTCAGTATACTGAAGTGATTAGTTGTTTAAGTGATGTGTTCACGTGATTAGTGTTCAAATGATGTGTTCAGTGATGAATGTTCAAAAGATGTGTGTTCAAGTGATGTGTGTTCAAGTGATGCGTGTTCAAGTGATGGATATTGAAGTGATCTGTGTTCACGTGATGTATGTTTAAGTGATGCGTGTTCAGGTGTGTGTTCAAGTGATGTGTGTTCAGATGGCGTGTGTTCAAGTGATGTGTGATGACTGTTGGTGCATTCCATCAATGGCTGCACCACCCGTGAATTCACGGTGCCATAACCTGCTGTACATACATACATACATACGCGACAGTGTGGACTCTTCTTGTTTCATCGTACGTGACTGAAAATCTGCAGCTGTTTTACAGTTTAGTGTAATATTACTATGTGTGATTGCTTTTTTGTTTTCAATTTCATTTTCAAGTAACATAACTGATCATTGTTATTCCCTTCGTGGTGAAGTGAATACACATGGACTGGCGGATCATGAATGGATGGACGTAAGATAATACGAGAAAGCTGCATGTGTGTATAGCTCAGTGCAGATGATATATTCTAACCGGAATTAGGTCCCATAGCCTTTTACCGCCGGGAGGGAGGGATGGGTGGGGGCGGGGGCAGTGAATTCATACCCACTGTGTCTAGGGCCCGGTACAGGAAGGTGGGGCCCAGCCCTGTCATTCCGCCGTTAGAACTGCCCCCAACCCCGTCTGGTACCCGTTCACTTTCACGCGTTGTGGAGTGGGGAAAATCGGACTACAGTGCCTGTCCCAAGGACACAACACTAGGCCGAAATGAGGGATCGATCCCTGACCGACGGGCGCAATAGCCGAATGGTTGAAGCGTTGGATTTTCAATCTGAGGGTCCCGGGTTCGAATCTTGGTAACGGCGCCTGGTGGGTAAAGGGTGGAGATTTTTCCGATCTCCCTGGTCAACAAATGTTCAGACCTGCTTGTGCCTGAACCCCCTTCGTGTGTATAGCAAGCAGAAGATCAAATACGCGCGTTAAAGATCCCGTAATCTATATCAGCGTTCGGTGGGTTATAGAAACAAGAACATACTCAGCATGCACCCCCCCCCCCTCCGGAAACGGAGTGTGGCTGCCTACATGGCGGGGTATACACGAAAAAGCGTACTCCTGTACATGCGAGTGAACGTGGGAGTTGCAGCCCACGAACGAAGAAGAAGATTCCTGATCACTGGATCAGAAGTCCAACACCCTTATCCGTTCTTCTGCGGCGCATCAGAAGGGAATGCAAAAAAATAAAAATTATATATATATATATAACTGGACTACGCTAAGAGCAAATTCTCAACAGATCTGACTGAAATTAATTTTGAAATGATTTTTTTTAGTTTCTTATCGGTTTGTTGTTTACAGAGAATGTTTTTTTGTTTTGTTTTGTTTTTTTGTTTGTTTTTTGTTTTTTTAATGCTAATCATGTCTGCCCACACAGTTGAGTTGGGAATTTAGTGGATTGTTTTTTTGAAACTTTGATTTATCTGTGTGTCTAATTTTATCCATTTATTTATGTATTCTATTTTGATAAGATCAATGTGATATGTATCGGTGAGATACCAAATCACATCTTTTAGAAATGAATAACTAAGATCCGGATTGTATTCCGAAATGGCGGGGTAGAAACGGTCATACACTTGATAGTCCACTTGTGTAATTACGAGTGAATGTGGGAGTTGCAGCTCGCGAACAAAGAAGAAGAAGTATACCGAAATGCGTATTCGAACGAAATGTATTTATATTTATCGTACATTCACACACACACACACACACACACACACACACACACACACACACACACACACACACAAGTTTCAAGTTTTAATTAGCTTTTCACTCCTCCTATGGAGCATTACTGCAGTTGAGAAAACACAAATGTCTTTTAGTTATTGCTAGGCAACATTTGCAAATCTAATCATCTTACTTACAGCTAAAACGACTTTTTTGCCTCCTCTGAGCATATTACAAAAAAAATAAAAACCGATTTTGGAGACAAATATTTTTTTAGGAACATATCTGTTTCGCAACTGATCAAAATTGGGACATTCCATTATAAAATGAAACTCATCACCAATTACAGACATGTTACAAACCTTACAAAGCCGTAACTCTCGTGGTATGCCTTTGTGTCTCCCTGTTTCTATTTCCAGCTTATGATTACTACTTCGAAATCTGAAGAAGCTGATAACGTAATTATCAGTCATTTGACATATATTTTTCTCTTCCAAATCCACTTTTGAAATTTCGATAAAACAAACATTTACTACTCGCCTCTAGAGCATGTCTCCATAGATTTTAAAAACTCTCTCAAAGCAGTGTTGACATTCTTACAGAAAGATTCCTTCTCCAAGAATAATTGAGCATCCCAAACACAGTCATACCCTGCTTCTATTAAAATTTGTCACACACACACACACACACACACACACACGAAACTCACAGCCCCCACCCCCAGCCCGCTCCCTCACGAGCACGTGTGACGGTTTAACTGGAAGAAATCAAATTTACTGATTTGAAATTCCTGTGTGTCATATTCAAATTATAAAGATATTTTTAGATTTTTATTTCCCCAGTTATGTATGTCTTATTTGCAAACTTTCAGTGCCATGTTAAATTTGGTTTTTATTAGTTCAAGAAGTTTCTGTGCTGTCTCACAACTTTGTTGAAAAACGTGGTTGCGATTTACCACTGTGTAAATTATGTGTTCCATCTATCGCATGTAAACTGTATTTTGATTCCTGTAAAATGAGATTGTCGCACATTTGATTTATGGTCCAAGTGAAAACCCAGTTATCACATGTAAATGTATGGTCTATCTAAAAACGTGTTTAAAAACGTAAACGATGTAGCCCGTATAAAGCCCGTCGTTACGACGTTATGGTTATGGTAACCATAAGTATAAATTGTGGTCCACGTGAAAACCAGTTATTACATGTAAAATGTCCACGTCAGTATAAAATCCGATTGTGACATGTAAACTGAATGTGTTTTCCAAATAAGAACCCGTGTATAGAAACATATTATTTTAAATGTAATAAAATGGTTATCTTGCAAATATGAACTGAATAATCCATGTAAAATCCCGGTAATGATGGAAATGTAAACTGACCAAAAAAAACCCGGTGCCGCTGATGCATGTATGGAGTTGTAGGAAATAGCTGACTTTTGGTATGGTGTGGCTGTCTTGTAGGTTAAATGGCAAATTCTTGTCTTTTCTCTTTCTTCTTCTTCTTCTTCTCTTTCTTCATCTATTCATAAAATGTATACAAATATCACATGACTCGTTGCACTTTTCAATGATTACCAAAAAGTCATTATCGCAGTGAATTGCAATGTGTATTGATTTTTTTTTTCAACGTACTCGCTTCTAACATGTTTTCGCGAGATATTGTGAAAGTGGTTTGCATGTTTTAATTAAGGCGAAGGCGAATGGTGTTTATTATTTTGACTTTTATCTTTTTTGTTTACGGATTTTGTTTTTGTTTGCTTATTTTTTTCATTCATTTATTTTATTTTCCTTCACTCATTTATTTAATCATTTGTTTATTTATTTCTACAGTTCGCTCGTAAAATGAATATCGAGTGTTTTTTGGGGTTTTTTTTTTTTAAGTAATGGTGAATCATTTTATTGTCTGATTATTTGATAATTCGTACAATTGTGCAATTTGTGTTCTTTGCGTTTCTTTCGCTGATTTTGTGCATTTCGTAACCTTTCTTTTGATCTTTACCTTGGTATCCTGACATTCACGTACAGGTCTTTTCTCTGGAGTCTCGGTAGATATGTTTTGCAAGAAAATGTGTGGTGACGTGCGTATATATTCTCTCTCTCTCTCTCTCTCTCTCTCTCTCTCTCTCTCACACACACACACACACACACACACACACACACACACACACGTAAACTAAATAATGAATTTTTCTTCTTTGTTTGTGTTAGATATTTCACAGAACGTGCTCTAGTTTCATTGCATTTGTTTCAACTTTGGAAAACTTATTTTCTAAATCAACATGGTGCCGTGTGATGTGTGTGTGTGTGCTTTTCTCTGTTTCTCTGTGTGTGTGTGTGTGTGTTTGCATCTCTCTGACTGTCTGTCTCAATTTCTCTCTTTCTCTGCATATCTCTTTCTGTCTCTGTTTTTCTCTCTTATCTCTCTTGCCCATCACGAGAAGGAACGATAACTCTTGAGATAAGAGAAACAACAGCCGTGATACGTGGCGCAACGAAAACTTAACGTGAAGCTCAGTGAAGTGCCTCTTCAACAGTGATTTTCCGATACAAGTGTGTGTCTGCTCGCATCACCTCAAACAAAGTGACTTTAGTTGACTAGCAATAAGTTTTGGCGTTTGTAACCAGTAAATTTTGTGTGTCCTTTTGATTGTGCTCCGACGCATTGCAAACGGTTCTGCATCATCAAACCGTGTTTTGGGGACCTTTATTTGTTTCTGTTTTGTGTTTTTTTATCTGTCGTTCTGAATAAGTTCAGATCCTTTTAGTTCATTGTTTCTCTCGACCGCATTTCGATTTTTTTTTATGGTAATGTACATAGTGGTGGTACATATAAATATCTTGATTTTATTTTAGACGGGGACGTTTGATCAGTGCCTGGTATCATTGTATTGCACTTTATTATATTGCATTACATTTTGGCACAATAGATTTCTTCTGTAACAAATTCGGGCTGCTCTCCACATGGAGAGCGTGTCACTACAGTGCTGGCCAGCCCTTTTTCCTGCCTGCAGGTGTATTCGTTTTCCGATCAAAGCGGATTTTTCACATTTTGCCAGGGACAACGCTTTCGTTGCCGTGGGGTCTTCTACGTGCGCTAAGTGCATAGCACACACACAGGACCTCTGTCTATTGTCTCACCCGAATGACTAGCGTCGAGGCCACCACTCAAGGTCCAGTGGAGGTCGATGAGAAAATGCTAGCGTGTGTGGGACTCGAACCAGTACGTTCAGATTCTCTCGTTTCCTTGGTGGGTACGTTACCACTCGGCCACGTCTCATATACCCTGAAGGTACACATGTTGACTGGAGGACATGGTGCGCTTCTCCTTCGTCTCCATCAGACAGACATCACCAAAAGTTAGGGACCGTTTCGTCAAATGTTTTCATTAAAAAATGTTTAAAAATTCCAGAGATTACATAACAATGCAGGCTGCATAATGTGGTATGCCACTGGCCTCTCAAATTAAGTTTCTGTTTCTTAAGGAGGCGTGACTGCGTTCGGACGAATCCATATACGCTGCACCACATCTGCTAGGCAAATATCTAACCGACAGCAGAACCCAACGTACTTAGGCCTTGAGTGCATGCATATATTTGTGTACCTATCAGAATAGATTCCTACAACAGAATTTTGCCAGAGGACAACACTCGTTGCCACGGGTTCTATTTCAGTGCGCCAAGTGCTAGCAGCACACGGCATCTCGGTTTATCGTCTCATCCGAATGACTAAACACTCAGTTTGATCGTCCAGTCAAACTCGGCGAGAGCGGGATTCGAACCCAGACCTGTACAGGCAGCTGAGCGTCTTAACCATTCTCCCACCTTCCTCCAATGGCCTCCCACTGAACACACAAACGGCTGTTTCACAAACACGTGCCCCTATGAGCTGCTTGTAGAATGCATTTAAAAATCGAGTTTTCATCCAAATCTTTGTTATCTTAGTGCTTTATGAAACGATAGCTGTGATTTTGTCATTGTAAAAAAAAGAAGAAGATATTCTAATAATATAAAAAAAATAATAATAAAAAAAGAAGTCCACGTGCAAGAACGCCTCTCTGGTTGTGAGAGGTGCTCATCACACTGGCTGAATACACTGCTGCTTGCCAAACATTCGGCATCATTTCACCCCCACCCACACACCCCCTACCCCCTCCACGAAGAAAAACAAAACAAAAAAATCTGTGCACGTTCCCAAGTGGTCCGCAACTTTTGGTGAACCCTATACATGGAGCACGAGGTACAGATTGTGACCGACTTTTTTTTTTCTTCTTCTTCTTTTGTTATTTTTCTTCTTCTTTTTTTAACGTGCCGCCACCGCCACGGAGACACACGATCTGCCTGACTGTTGAGCAATCCACACTTTTGTTTCAATTTCAGGTTCAGCCAGGGGACATGGTGAACGGTGTGACCCATATGCGCTGCACCTCACCTGCTGCCAGAAAACAAAGCAAACAGACGGTGACACGGCGTGAGTGATCTGTTGTTGCATGTTCGGGAAGCACCACACAGCAGGTTTCGATTTCAGGTTCGTTGGGGATGTGTTGGCTCTGACCCATACAGGTTGCGCCACGTCTTGCCTGCTTATCTCACTCAGTACGGCCAGTCCTCTCTTCTCTACACGGACCCCTCGGATGTCCAGTGGGTGTCTCAATGACCCAACCTTTAGCTTCCGTCGTCAGAATTGTGGTATTCTTTGTCAACATTCACCTCTCCAGTACAAGAGCCTTCCGATTGCAATATTTTGATGGTGGTAATTGGGGTGAAACGCTGTTAACTTCGTCTCTTTCGCCGTTCGTATGGAGAGAGTTAAAACAAACAGAAATCAGAGAGGATGCCTATCAGCATATTATTTTCCTTAACTGCTGGTATTTCCATTCATAGTGGAGGGTGGCAAGAACAGCATGCAGGATAACCCGTAAGCTGCGTTGTTTTCAGCTGCTTTGAGGGGCGCAATAGCCGAGTGGTTAAAGCTGTGGACTTTTCAATCTGAGGGTCCCAGGTTCGAATCTCGGTATCGGCGCCTGGTGGGTACCGGGTGGAGATTTTTCCGATCTCCCAGGTCAACATATATGCAGACCTGCTTGTGCCTGAACCCCCTTCGTGTATATACGGCAAGCAGAAGATCAAATACGCACGTTAAAGTTCCTGTAATCCATGTCGGTGTTCGGTGTGTTATAGAAACAAAAACATACCCAGCATGTACACCCCCGAAAACGGAGTATGGCTGCCTACATGGCGGGGTAAAAACGGTTATACACGTAAAAGCCCACTCGTATACATACGAGTGAACGTGGAAGTTGCAGCCCGCGAACGAAGAGGAAGACGAGTTTTCCGCTGCAACGTCTGCCGAGACAAGACAAGACAAGACAAGACGTGGTTATTTCCGGAAACCCCGTGGGAGCATGTGAAAAATGTTAAATATATCACTAAAGACAAAATACGAAGTCAGCAAAACAAAACAGGGTTGATTTGGGTTGGGTTGGGTTTGGAGGTGTGCATGACAGGTCCGTGAAGAAGACTACCTGAGTGCGCATGAACCAAACGTAGTTTGACCATGTAAGCAGTCTGACTAAAAGGGGGCTGTGAAAAGGCTATGTGTTCTGGGTGCATATATGTGTGACTGATGATGGGCACACTGATCATTATGTGAGTAGGGCTATTGCTATGAAGAAAAAAGTCCAATAATGTACGCTACACCACATCTGCTAAAAACTAAAATAATGATGATAAAAAATTAATGAATACATAAACAAAGTTGACGCTGGCCTTCAGCCAGGACTCAGTGTGTTGCTGAGCCCTTGAAGTGCCCCGCACTTACGTGTGCTTACGTGTTTGTGTCGTGGGTTAGCTTTACACACACACACACACACACACACACACACACACACACACACATATTTCTTAATATACATTTTAAACAAACACACACACACAAAGAGTCAAAACACAGCTGGTGTCACTCGGAATGACAATGCAGAAAACTATAAGTCATACTATACACTTTTTTTCTCTCAATAAACAGAGAACAAGTATCAAAAAGTGAAGCTTGCTCAAGAACAACACTGATTGGAGGTAATTGCGTATTTCAATTTCCTGAACTGGGACCTGTCTCAAACGGGATTTCTGTGACGGAACCTTTGCAAGGTTTGAGGACCGAGAGGCGGAAAGAGCGGCTCCCTGATTGGCCCAAACTGAACGAACACTTCACTGCAGCTGATTTTATGGACCTGGCAAGGTGGCTGAACATCCACGTAGCGACTGAACTGTATCAAAGTGAAGTGCAATAACCCTTCAGATGGAGTCGAAAAGTTTTGAAGACAGATCAAAACATTGACTATAGTTTATGTCGCCGTTAACTCACTCAGTACGGCCAGTCCTCTCTTCTCCTCTACACAGACCCCTCGGATGTCCAGTGGGTGTCTGAATGACCCAACCTTTAGCTTCCGTCGTCAGAATTGTGGTATTCTTTGTCAATATTCACCTCTTCAGTACAAGAGCCTTCCGCTTGCAATATTTTGATGATGGTAACTGGGGTAAAACGCTGTTAACGTCGTCTCTTTTGCCGTTCGTATGGAGAGAGTCCCTGGACTGTGTGGTCCAAACGAGAGAGAGAGAGAGAGAGAACGAACGAACGAACGAACGTTTTTTTAATGGGGGAAGTGGAATAAGCATGCATATACTTTTCTTTACATCCAGCCCTCAGGGCAAAGAGAAATGAAATCAAAATATTCAAAAAATAATAAATGGTTATAGAAATACATACATGACATTCAGGTACACCCAAATACACAATAAACATTTACAGGTACATAATCATAATGCTATGGCAACAATTTATATGAATATGACAGTGCAATGCGAGAGAGAGAAAGATGACGATGATGATGATGATAGTGATGATGATGACGATGATGAAGTACACACATGACATTCGGATTCACACAAATACATACATAAACATTCAAATGTATACGATGAGAATGCCTGTACTTGGAAACAGACTGAAACAGAAAGACAAAGCAAGAGGATGAGAAAATTTCGAACAAAGTCATTAGAAGGTGTCGGCAACTTCTTTCATTAAAATTCAATGAGAATGATATGCATTTTAAAAAAATTTCTTTAATGAGGTGTGGTTACGTAGAGAGGATGGAATATTGTTCCGGAGCGAACCACCAGAATACATGAGGCTGAGAGAGAGAGAGAGAGAGAGAGAGAGAGAGAGAGAAAGTGGGACTCCCTTCAGTTCAAGGCCTCGGGCATGTGACAAAACACTGTTGCCCCGCTGAGATAACTGTCGGATAGGTGAGTGTGGTATTAATTGGGGTTGTTTATGCGACTGTGCTGTAAACTGGGTCAAGTGTTTTGCGCGGCTGACGATGTTTCAGTCTGTGTAGACAGCTCAGTCACGGTTAAAACTGTTTTCGTGGCTCCTTGTTTTTGTTTTTTTTTGGTTTTGTTTGTTTGTTTTTTGTTGGTGTTTTTTCATTTTCTTTTTCTTTACGAGAGGGGCGGTGGCGGGGTGTCGAAGGGAAGGGGGCGGGGTGGGAAATGGAATGTGGGGGGATGGGGGGTGGGGGGGGCGAGGGGGGAGGCAGGTATGTTACTCACAGCACATCGATGTTCACATGTGGTCTGATGCTGCTCATTATATTTTTGTTGATGAAGGACACTCAGTTATTAGACAACACACGCACACACACACGCACACACACACACACACACGCACACACACACCTTAAGTTCCAAGTCCTTGAAACATCAGGACAGTAATTTCATGTATTCCTTTACACTCTCCCCTCCTCTGCTGCACTCAGTGTAAGCCAACACTCACCACCACCCACCATCCCCACCCTCTGCATCTCACCACACTTAAAGGAATTCCGTGTGCACTTAGCTTTCGGAGCGAAAAAGTAACTAAAAACAGCAACAACCCTCCCCCCCTGTGTGTGTGTGTGTATGTGTGTGTGTGTGTGTGTGTGCTTGTTTCTGTAAGTTGATGTAGGCAGAAAATTTTTGAATTTATTTTTACGTTATTTTAATCACAGAAACAAACAAACAAACAA
>NC_134877.1:29060232-29062732 GCF_041734735.1 Babylonia areolata | reverse complement strand
TTAGATGCAGGCTAAGTATGGTCTACCACCAGCCTCTCACATAATACATCAAGTATCTTTCAGGCACACAGGCTCATTAAACAGCTTGATAAAATTAAAATTAAAATATTTTAAAAAAAAAAACCACGAAAAAACCCCCAACAAAAACAATAACAACACCAACTAAAAATAAATAAATAAATGAACGAATAAATAAAGTTTTATCCATTCCATTGCGTGACTTTCGTGATGGTGTGTGTTCGAATACCGCTCTCGCCCTTTCTCTCCCAAGTTTGACTGGAAAACCGAACTATGCATCTTGTCATTAAGAAGAGATGATACATCGAGGCCCCGTGTGTAGCACGCATTTCGCGCACTGAAAAAGAACCCATGGCAACGAGAGTGTTGTCCACTGACCAAATTCTGAAGAAGAAATCCACTCTGATCGATACACAAATGCATATGCATGCAATGAAGGCATGACAACACACGTTGGGTTGATCTGCTGGTCAGGCATCTGCTCAGAAGGATTGGCATAGCGTATGTGGATTTGTCCGATCGCAGTAACACTTCCTTGAAAATCTGAATATAAAACTGAAAAATGAAACTGCTCGGTTATTTTGTATCAATGGATTTCAAAATACAACAGATGTGGACTTCTTTACCCAAGGAGGGACTACAACACTGGAATACGACGCCAAGTTCTTTTTTTTTTTGTCCATCTGTTGTCACCTCACTGAGATAAGACACGGTTTACAGGTCAGGATGTCAGTGAAGGGCTGTCACCTCACTGAGATAAGACAGAACTTACAGGTCAGGATGTCAGTGAAGGGCTGTCACCTCATAAGACAGAACTTACAGGCCAGGATGTCAGTGAAGGGCTGTCACCTCACTGAGATAAGACAGAACTTACAGGCCAGGATGTCAGTGAAGGCTGTCACCTCACTGAGATAAGACAGAGCTTACAGGTCAGTCAGGATGTCAGTGAAGGGCTGTCACCTCACCGGGATAAGACAGAGCTTACAGGTCAGTCAGGATGTCAGTGAAGGGCTGTCACCTCACTGGGATAAGACAGAGCTTACAGGTCAGTCAGGATGTCAGTGAAGGGCTGTCACCTCACTGAGATAAGACAGAACTTACAGGCCAGGATGTCAGTGAAGGGCTGTCACCTCACTGGGATAAGACAGAGCTTACAAGTCAGTCAGGATGTCAGTGAAGGGCTGTCACCTCACTGAGATAAGACAGAGCTTACAGGTGAGTCAGGATGTCAGTGAAGGGCTGTCACCTCACTGAGATAAGACAGAACTTACAGGTCAGGATGGCAGTGAAAGGCTGTCACCTTCTCTCTCTTCCTCACTGCTCTCCCCTCTCTCATTTTCTATTTCTGTTTGTATGCCTGTCTGTCTGTCTGTCTGTCTTTTCCAATTTGCCCCCCCCCCCCCCCACCTCCCCTTTCCCCCCAGCTCATTCCTCAATCTCTTTTGTCTCTTTCTCCTCCCCACTCCCTCTCTTTCGCACTCTCTCTCTCTCATCATCTCTCTTACCCCCATCTCTCTCTCTGTCTCTCTCTGTCTCTCTGTCTGTCTCTGTCTCTGAGCACTATCACAGACGGCAGATGGCAGACTGATTTCCATCCTCGACACCATAACTTCTTATTTTGGCTGTGTAAACATAGGTATTGGGAATTCCCAGACTGGTGTTGGTAATTCAGCCGGCACCTTCCATCCTAACAGAAGGGTCACTTTCTTCAGATTTAATGTGAGGAAAATATACATTTTCTGACAGCACATTTTTTTTCCGGGAGCGGGAAA
This sequence comes from Babylonia areolata, assembly GCF_041734735.1. Classification (NCBI taxonomy): domain Eukaryota; kingdom Metazoa; phylum Mollusca; class Gastropoda; order Neogastropoda; family Buccinidae; genus Babylonia; species Babylonia areolata. Next base: position 29,060,942 of record NC_134877.1, on the reverse strand, counting down.
GCGGGTTCCGTTGAGACCAATCTGTTCAGATATTGAATGTGTGTGTGTATGTGTGTGTGTGTGTGTGTGTGTGTGTGTGTGTGTGTGTGTGTGTATGTGTGTGTGTGTGTGTGTGTGTGTGTGTGTGTGTGTGTGAGAGAGAGAGAGAGAGAGAGAGAGAGAGAGAGAGAGAGAGAATCAGTATCAGTAGCTCAAGGAGGCGTCACTGTCTCTCTCTGTCTGTCTCTCTCTGGGACACAATTATCTGATTGTGTCAATGGTCTCCCAGGGGCAACGCAAGGGGCTGTTTGAAGGCCTGTCTTGTTTTTACTGCTCGTCAGTAACTGCATTATTTTGTTTTTCTTGCTTTTTTGCTGATGCTACGATTTTGCTATCCACAACCACAGTTGATTTACAACGTCCATCAAATAATTTACATGCTGCTGCGAGTAATTTACAATTAAAACTGAATATGGATAAAACCAATGGTGTTGTGTTCCATAAAGGAGGATATGTCTAGCAAGAAATGAAAGATGGTCATAATTGTGGGATCACGAGAATTACTGTCGTAGATGAATAGAATAGAATAGAATAGAATATGTCTTTATTACCAAGTGTACCGGGGTCACAAGGAATATTGGGGGGATAGTACATAACAAGATAAGAACATAAATCGAAATTCATATACAAACACAGTATGAGTATCTTGGAATTCAGTTCTCAACAAAACT
>NC_134877.1:29045232-29055232 GCF_041734735.1 Babylonia areolata | reverse complement strand
TCTGGGGGGGTGTGGCAGTCAACTGGTTAATAATAATGGCTTCTGTGCCGGTGACATTGCGGTGAATCTGACTTTGGTTTTGATTCTCTGATACACTGCAACGGAGGGTTCCGAAAGTAGAGCTTCCATCTCTCTTTGTGTGTGTGTGTGTGTGTGGTGGGAGGGAAGGCGTGTGGGGGGAGAGGGGGGGACTGGGAGGGGGCTGGGGGAGGGGGGGGGGGTCAGTTACTTCGACTGAAAGCTAACTGGGGTGTTTATCTTGTCCCTTGTCGTTCCGGGATGATGTCTGTGTGGTCCTGTGGGTTGTGTGACGGGGTGTAAATGGGTTCCAGCCCGCACGGAAGAAGTGTAAACGATTTCTGGCCCATACTGAAGAGCTGGAAATACAGTCGCGTGTGCGTGTATGCTGGTGTGCACACGCAATTTTTTTGGTCACGCGCGTGTGTGTGTGTGTGTGTGTGTGTGTGTGTGTGTTTTGTGTGTGTGTGTGTGTGTGTGTGTGTGTGTGTGTATACGTGCGTGCGTGCGTGCGTGCGTGCGTGTGTGTGTGTGTGTGTGTGTGTGTGTGTGTGTGTTATGGGTGTGTGAATGTGAATGTGTGTGTGTGTGCGTTCTTCTGTGTGTGCGTGTATGTATATATATGTGTGTGTGTGTGTGTGTGTGTGTGTGTTCTTTGTGTGTATGTGTGTGTGTGTGTGTGTGTGTGTGTGTGTGTGTGTGTGTGAGTGCGTGTGTGTGCTTGTGTTTGTGTGTTTGTGTGTTTGTGTGTGTGTGTTATGTGTGTGTGAATGTGTGTGTGTGTGCGTTCTTCTGTGTGTGCGTGTATGTATATATATATGTGTGTGTGTGTGTGTGTGTGTGTGTGTGTGTGTGTGTGTTCTTTGTGTGTATGTGTGTGTGTGTGTGTGTGTGTGCGTGCGTGTGTGTGCTTGTGTTTGTGTGTTTGTGTGTGCGTGCGTGCGTGCGTGTGTGTGTGTATGTGTGTGTGCGTATGCGCGCACGCTCGTGTGTGTGTGTGTGTGTGTGTGTGTGTGTATGTGCGTGTGTTTGCGTGTGTGTGTGTGTGTGTATGTGTGTGTGTGTGTGTGTGTGTGTGTGTGTGCGTGCGTGCATGCGTGTGTTTGTCTGTGAGTGTGTAGTGCTAACGGGAAGACGTTGTCTGCATCTAGATGGTCCGTGGTGTTGATAAAACGTCTTGCACCACCCAGGTTCAAACAAACGAAGCACGTATGATTACTGTCACTGCTGGACACCCCGACCTCATCATCATGTTTAGTTTGCCATTTGGGGTTATTTCATTCAGCAAGTGGCTACACTAACCGAGAGCGCGCGCACACACACACACACACACACACATTCACACACACTCACACACACACACACACACACACACACACACACACACAAACACACACACAAACACACACACACACACTATAAACATAGACGTGGTATCGCGTATATGGACCAGTCCGCACGCTTTGTGAGCTCCTTTTAAATGGAGAAACTGAAACTGAAACTGAAACTCCCCCTTGGGGAGAGACTGTTCGTCGAGTCATGAGTGCCACTGACCACAATACACTCTCTCTCCCTCCCACCAAAACGCATCCACACAAACTGAACACACACACACGCGCGCACGCACGCACACAAACACACCCACACCTACGAACGCGCGCACACACCCACACACACACTCACACACACACACACACACACACACGCACACACACACACACACACACACACACACACACACACACTCACGCACATATGTACGACTCCCCCACCCCCCGCACACAAACATATACACGCATACGCGCGAGCGCGCGTACACACACACACACACACACACACACACACACACACACACACAGAGTCCCCCTCTATCCCCCACCCCATCTCACCAACAAACAGACATCCACCCACCCTCCATTCCACCCCTCAGTCGAACACACACACGTTCCCACTCCCATTCTTCCATTCCAACCTTCACCTCACTCTTCCCCTCACCCCTCCACGCACACACACACACACACACACACACGAAGTTCTCACACACACGAGAGTTGGGAGCTCACGCACGCGCACGCACGCACGCACGCACGCACGCATCACAAGGGACAACAACCCTCTACCGCTGGTCGGCTCAAACAGGCGAGAGGACAGAGCTGAGCGAGTGAGTGAGCGTGCAGAACTTTGCCACGTGAAAATCCCATGGCTGCCCGTGGCAGTTCCGTACAAGAAAGTTCTGCGGAGACGATCCCGACCCAGCGGCGAAGAAGAAGTTCCAGTGACTGTCAAAGTCAAGATTTTATTTCATGATGGTAAATTGAATAAGCAACAATTATTGTTGTTGTTGTTGCTGTTGATTGTTTTCTTTTTTGTGTGTGTTTTATTTTGCTTTGTTTTGCTTTAACATCAAGCCAAGAGGAAGAGAATGTGAGTGAGCTGGTTGATATAGACGTTCACACGACATTGGATGGATAGACTGAGGAGTGCTGTGTGTTAGAACGACGGTGCTTGCGTTGTAAAGCTGTCTGGATTTTTGACGAGGGTTTTCAGGGGATTTTTTTTTGGAGGGGGCGGGTTTTTCCGTTTGTTAGTTTAGTCGGTTGGTGGTTTTTTTGTTTTGTTGTTGTTGTTTTTTTCAGCTTGTGACTTACATATATTTCAGACTGCTCAAGGTCTGAATGGCGTGTTTGGGTTTCTGAGAATATGTGAAGGTCAGGCATCTGGGTTTTTTTTTTGTTTGTTTTTTTTGTTTGTTTGTTCGTTTGTTTTTCCAGTGCAAATGTGGAGTAGTGTATGTTGTGGATGAGCCCGCACGGTTTTGCATCTCCTGCAGACTGACTCTGAAGACAGACACCTTTTCTTCTTCCTTTTTTTTTCTTTTTTTTTTTAATGAATGTAATCAAATTGAACATTACACGACCACTGCAGTTGGAACGAAATTATAAAGAAAGATAACTACAAGATCGACAACACTATTATCAACTGATAACAACAAAACAAAATAAAAAGCACAAATAGTTGTTGTTGTTGTTGCTTTTCTTTCATCGACGATACCAGCCCCCACAACACTCAAATTGAAGTAATTCAGGAACGTTATTTTCATCAGTTTTATTTTTTCTATTTTGTACTGGTCAACGAGCTGATTTAACGGGCGTTTCATCACGACAATATCGCAACAAACTTAGTGACGGTCTTTTGCCATTTCATGTAATTTTTTATATATATATAATCAACATATTAACGGTGTGCTTTTCCTAGAGCACAAGTTCAGTTGTTCTTCGAGTATTGTTGTTGTTGTTTTTGTTGTCGTTGTCTTCTTTCTGTTTTTCTTCAGAGAACTTTGACACGTGGTTCTAGAGACGAGAAAGTTCCTTTTCACATTTGATGGATACATTTATGGAAAATATTCTTGAAAGAAATTTGTCGTCAGTGGGCAAATTGTTTTGTATTTCACAATAGTGATGGTTAAAAGGATTTATCAGCTTTGAGCGAAGGTATATTGCCATTCTACGGACGGAGAAACCAACCAGCCAACCAAAGTTTCTGTTTGTTCCGATATAACTTCATGAGAAATTTGACGGGAAAGAAAGATCGGTTGTGTGAAAATGCAACATCATCATCATCATCATCTCTCTCTCTCTGTCTGTCTGTCTGTCTCTCTCTCTCTCTATATATATATATATATATGTGTGTGTGTGTGTGTGTATGTAGAACATTTCTTTTGGAAACACACACACACACACAATCAGGAAGTTTACCGCTATACTGATCAATGTTTCGGAGTTTGTTTTCTTTTTTTTTAATGTTGTTTTTCTGTAACTGATTGAAGTTAAAATCGGTAAACAGTCTAGGAATCAATACCTTCGTAGGTGTGTGTTAAACGTTTATATTCACACATTTGTTTATTTTGTTTATTTCATTTTTGTTTTCGTTTATTTCGCTTTTTTTTAATTTTTATATATACACACAGGGTACAGTCTCGAAGCCTGATCAGCGCGCTGAGTATAATATGCCTATGACAAGCATCTGTTTAATTTTTTGTGTGTTAATATTACTTCTCCTTTCTTAAGCGGATATAGTGTAGCGCATATGGATCAGTCCGCCGGCTTCGACATCTCCTGAAACTGAAAATGTTTGTCTCTTTTAGAAAACGAACATTTTTTTTTTTTTTTTTTTTTTTTTTTTTTTTTGGTGGTTTTCGAAAATGCTTGTGCATGTTGCTGTGTTCATGCAGTTACATCATCTGGTGAGAGATATGTCTTCGTGGGTATGTGTTTATCTGTTGGACTTTTTCCCTTCATCTTTCTTTTTCTTCTTTTTCCCCTTTCCCCTTTCACGAGAGCAAAAACTTTTTTTTTTTTTTTTTTTTTTTTTTTTTACTCAAACGTCTCTGTTGTGTTGTGAATGTGTTTTTTTGTTTGTTTGTTTGTTTTTGTTTTCGTTCCAGTAGTTACGTCATCTAGTTTAAACAATGTCTTCTTGGATATGTGTAGGTACTGTTTAATTTAGAGTAAGTAAGAATAAATAAATGAAAAAAAAAAAAATCCTAAAAGGTAAACCCCTCGTATATTTTTTTTCCTGCGGTTGCGTCTTATGAGAAAAAAAAAAGAAAAAGAAAAGAAGAAAAAAGTCTTTGTAGGCATTTGGCTTCTGTCTCTACTTGAAACTAACGTAGAGAACGAGACGTCGATAAAATAAAAGGTACCTGCAGTGTGTATATGTCTCACAAATGGAGAATCTCTCTCTCTCTCTCTCTCTCTCTCTCTGTAGTAAAATCCAGACTTCACAAGAAGTGACTGAAAACCATGAAGTGACTAAAAAAACTATGAAACCATACGTCTGCCCTCAAGGACTGTACTGTGTGTACTGAAAGTGACAGAGGAAGAAGAAATATCAACAACAGACAAAACAAGCAAACAAACAAACAAACAAACTTCGTGTGTAGTTGTCGCTAACAGCCATACCACGTTGAAAACACCGGTTCTCGTCCGATCACCGAAGTTAAGCAACGTCGGGCCCGGTTAGTACTTGGATGGGTGACCGCCTGGGAACACCGGGTGCTGTTGGCATTCTTTTTTATTTATTTATTTATTTGTTATTATTATTATTTATTATTATTATTATTATTATTATTACTACTACTACCTTTTTATATTATAATTATTATTTATTTATTTATTTATGTAAGCTTATCTGTTATTTATTCACCTTTTTTTTTCTCAAGGCCTGACTAGGCGCGTTGGGTTACGCTGCTGGTCAGGCATCTGCTTGGCAGATGTGGTGCAGCGTATATGGATTTGTCCGAACGCAGTGACGCCTCCTTGAGCAACTGAAACTGAAACTGAAACTGTTTTTCCCCCTGTCTTCCCGGCAGTTGCATCACAGAGCACGCGTTAACGCCTGCCTGCCGCGACATCGTTCACACCGACACACTCTCACCCACCAACAGTTCCCGCCTGAGGTGTGGTGACGGCTCTCACGGTCCTCCCCCCGCCCCGCCCCACCACCCCCCCTTCCAGTCAATCGATCACCCCGGCGTTTATTAGAGCATTGTGACCGAGTTAAGGTTGCGGAGGGGTGGGTGGCGGTGGGGTGGGGGGAGGGGAGGGAACGGGGGAGGAGGTATCAGCAACTAAAATCGCCTCAGCATCGTGTCTGGAAGTGATTATAAATAACGACGAGGGGAGAGGACAGAGGGCCCTGCGAGACAGGGGTGGGTGGGGGGGGGGGGGCGGATATGGGGGGCGTGGGAGGGGGAGAAAAGGGTAGGGGTGGGGTGGGGTGGGGGGCCACTGAGGGTTTGGGGGGAAGGGGAATGGTTGGAGAGGGAAAGGAGTGTAGACACCCCTCCACCACCCTCTCGCCCTTTTACACATGCACGCGCGTGCGCCGCGCCATCACGCACACACACACACACACACACACACACACACACACACACACACACACGTCTTATATCACTCAAAGTGAAAAGACGTTAAATTAAAGAACACACACACACACAGACACAGACACACACACACACACACGTCTTATATCACTCAAAGTGAAAAGACGTTAAATTAAAGAACACAGACACACACAGACACACAGACACACAGACACACACACACACACACACACACACACACACACACACACACGTCTTATATCACTCAAAGTGAAAAGACGTTAAATTAAAGAACACAGACACACACAGACACACAGACACACACACACACACACACACACACACACACACACACACACACACACACACGTCTTATATCACTCAAAGTGAAAAGACGTTAAATTAAAGAACACAGACACACACAGACACAGACACACACACACACACACACACACACACACACACACACACACACACACACACACACACACACACACACACGTCTTATATCACTCAAAATGGTGAAAAGACGTTAAATTAAAGAAAGAACACACACACACACACACACACACACACACACACACAAACACACACACACATACACACACAGACACAGACAAACAGACACAGAGACACACAGAGAGAAAGGAAAAGCTGACGAGCAAACAGACCGACAGAACAGGGAAGAAAGAGAAGAAAGAGACAGAAAAAAAAAGTATGCTGACCCGCGTGTCCGTACCAGTAGTCGCCTCGAGCGAAGAGAGGGTGGAAGTGGGGGTGGCGGTGGTGGGCACAGAGAGAGAGAGAGAGAGAGAGAGAGAGAGTGGAGGGAAGTGGTCAGTTGGTCAGTCAGAGGAGAAGGTCAGAACCAAGCGGTCAGAACCGTGCATTACACAAGACGGTCACACCTTGCCTGAAGGTGCTTGAAAGTGCTGTGCTGTGTGTGAGTGGGGCGACCGACACACTGTCACACATGTCTTTTTGTGACAGCCTGCGTGTGATACGCCAGGCGACGTGTTTCCTGTTCTGCAGCCTGTGGAAAATTCAGGGGGTGTCAGCTGTGCAAAATCACCAGCACCATCACTGTTGGTTCTCACTGAAGATTTGAGAGACGTCTCTAATTTAGACTAATTCCTTAGTCCTCTATTTGATTTGACTTGATTTGATTTGATATGGGTACTTATATAGCGCCTAATCTCGGACGGAGACCTAGCTCTTAGCGCTTTAAAAACTCGAGATCATTTGCTGCCTACCTGGGAAGAACCGACTGACGGCTGCCATTGGGCGCTCATCATTCGTTTCCTGTGTCATTCAGTCATATTTCAGGCACGCATACATACACACTCAGACAGACATGGAACATTCTAAGTGTATGACCGTTCTCACCCTGCCATGTAGGCAACCATACTCCGTTTTCGGGGGTGTGCATGCTGGGTATGTTCTTGTTTCTATAACCCACCGAACACTGACATGGGTTACAGGATCTTTAACTTGCGTATTTGATCTGCGTGCGTATACACACGAAGGGGGTTCAGGCACAAGCAGGTCAGCACATATGTTGACCTGGGAGATCGGAAAAATCTCCACCCTTTACCCACCAGGCGCCGTTAGCTCAGATTGGACGTCCAACGCTTTGACCACTCGGCTATTGCGCCTGTCATGTTTTTTTTTTTTTTTTACATATTTATTGGTGATAATTATCTGCGATCAATGTAAATCTTACGTAATGAAAATAATATCCTTGAGTCTCAACGAGAGCTTTAAAAGGAGGTGCAACTAGACTCTGTTTTGTGTATGGAAAATATCTCTGAAGCATGATTTCGCAATGTAACGTATTTTTTTCTCGACAAAACATCGGGACTGAGCGGTAGATTTTGGTTTAAACAGTATTTTATTTGAAACATGTCACAACACAACACAGATATAGACGAGCAGGACAACAAGAAAGATTTTGGTGACCATACTCTACTGCCACTACTCAAATCTAAATTCCCCAATCTAGACTGTCTGTCAGCCTGTCTGTCTGTCAGTCTGTCTGTCTGTCTGCATGCCAGTCGTTGTCGTCAGTCAGTCACTCCTATTCCAGCGTGTCACCAAACACAGACAGCGAGAGGACAGGGGTGGGGAGTAGGGGGGAGTGGGGAAGAGGGAGAGGGGGGGGGAGGGGGCGGCTATGACAGAAGGCTGCTGCTGCTGCTGCTGCTGGCTAAGTGAGACACAATGCTGGTCACAGCTCCCCCCCCCCCCCACCCCCCCACTCCCCAACACCCACCCACCCACACACCACACAACAGACAGGAGCAGCAACTGGCTCGGTGGCGGTAGTCAGAGAACGTCGGGCCGACTGCATGGTCTGCTCGCTCCTCCACCCCCCTCCCCTCCCCTCCCCAACCCACCCCGGTCCCCCTGTCGCTAGTGGGCTGGTTAGTTAGTTAGTTCACGGATGGTGCCGGCTGACTGATGGATGACTGAGCTGTGCTGACAGTGACTGGGTCTTTGGTCTGTCTCCTTGGTGCTGGTGCTGGTTTTGTTTCTGGCAATGGTTCTGTTTCTGGTACTGGTTCTGGTACTGGTTCTAGTTCTTGTTTAAATGTTGGTTGTGGTGCTGGTTCTGGTTCTGGTTCTAGTTCTGGTTCTCGTACTGGCTCCAGTCCTGGTTCTTGTTCTGGTTTTGTTGGGTCTGGTTGTGATTCTGGTTCTGGTGCACGTGCTAGTTCTAGTTCTGGTACTAGTCCTGGTATTGGTTCTAGTTCTGGGACTTGTGCTGGTTCTGATACTGGTTCTAGTTCTGGCAGTGGTGTTTGTTCTGGAACTGGTTCTCGTTCTGGTGCTGGTTCTGGCACTGGCACTAGTTCTAGTTCTGGTTCTAGTTCTGGTGCTGGTTCTAGTTCTAGTTTTGGTGTTGGTTCTGGTTCTGGTTCTGGCGCAAGTACTGGTTCTGGTGCTGGTTCTAGTTCTGGTTCTAGTTCTGGTGCTGGTTCTAGTTCTAGTTTTGGTGTTGGTTCTGGTTCTGGTTCTGGCGCAAGTACTGGTTCTGGTGCTGGTTCTAGTTCTGGTATTGGTTCTAGTTCTGCTAGTGGTGCTGGTGCTGACACGGTGCTGGTTCTGATAGTGGTTCTGGTTCTGGTAGAGGTGTTAGTTCTGGTTCTGGAACTGGTTCTAGTGCTGGTGCTGGTTCTGGCTCTGGTTCCACTCCGGTTCTAGTTCTGGTATTTGGTTCGAGTTCTGATACTGGTGTTGGTTCTGGAACTGGTTCTAGTGCTGGTGCTGGTTCTGGCTCTGGTTCCACTCCGGTTCTAGTTCTGGTATTTGGTTCGAGTTCTGATACTGGTGTTGGTTCTGGTACTGGTTCTCGTTCTGGTACTGGTTCTGGTTCCGGTTCTATTTCTGGTTCTGGTACTGGTTCTAGTTCCAGTACCGGTTCTGGTGCTGGTTCTTGTTCTGGTGCTGGTTTTGGTTGTTGTACTGTTGCTGGTTCTGGTTCTGGCACTGTTGCACGTGCTGGTAGCCATCTCGTCAGACGGCTCGGATGGTGTTTGTCACTGATGGTTCGTCGCTGTGGCTGATTAGCTGGATACAGAGTGATCCAAACTTATTGTCACTGTTCGTCTGTGGAAGATTACTGAAAACAGAGTGAAAGAAATGTTTTCTCACTTTTCATGTCACTGTGGCTAATAACTGGAAATGCAGTTATAGAAACCCGTCACTTCTTTTGTCACTGTGGAGGATTAGTGGGAATAGAATGACAGAAAGTTATCTTTTCTTTTGGCGCTCTGGCTGATAACTGGAAATATAATGAAAGGAATGTATGCCGTTTGCTAGAAAAGCAGTCGGACACAGACTCTTCTGTATATATATATAAGTTAGAAGGCTGTCAAATTTAAGTGATGTGAATGTACACTGTTATCACTGTGGCAATGACTGCTGTGCTGTATTTGTTTTCAGTGCTTCCTGTACGTGTGTCACGTTTTAACGATGTGACGATTCATCCGACCACAGAGCAATGACCAGATACGGTGTGCCATGGAAACCAATGCCGAAGTCTGCATCTCGCACCAAGCAACTAGTGACCAGCCACATTGACTGCAAATCATC
>NC_134877.1:29032732-29037732 GCF_041734735.1 Babylonia areolata | reverse complement strand
TACCCCCATCTCACACATACACACAAAACACGTCTGATATCACTCAAAGTGAGAAGACATTAAATAAAAGAAAGAACACACACACACACACACACACGCACACTCAAACACACACACACACACACGCCGCCAACCACCCTCCCTCACTCCACACTATCTGTCTGTCTGTCTCTCTTTCCATCTTTCTTTCTCTCACTACTATCACTTAAATGTGGAAAGATGTAAACAAGGAGACTGCACACACACACACACACACACACATACACACACACAATTACACGCAAACTCATACACAAACGCACACGCATAAACACTCACAAACATGGTCACACACACACACGCACACATACACACACACACATACACACTCGTGAACCCACATACTAATATCACTGATAGTGAAAGGACGCTAAACTAAATGCACGTGCGCGCGCGCGCGCGCACACACACACACACACACACACACACACACACACGCAAACCGAGACCAGTAGACACGTCGTTTTTGACTCACTTGTGTAAACAAAGTGAGTCTATGTTTTAACCCGGTGTTCGGTTGTCTGTGTGTGTGTGTGTGTGTGTGTGTGTGTGTGGTAAACTTTAACATTGACATTTTCTCTGCAAATACTTTGTCAGTTGACACCAAATTAGGCATAAAAATAGGAAAAATTCAGTTCTTTCCAGTCATCTTGTTTAAAACAATATTGCACCTCTGGGATGGGCACAAAAAAATAAAAGAAGAAGCCAAATTATATGCAAACTGCATTTACTGTTATATTTATATATATTTTTTTATTCTCTAACTTGACAGTTTGATCTGATATTCTGACACAACAACTAGAGCAGTCATTATTATCATTTTTTTTATTCAAACAGGAACTTCTTTTGCAAAGCATGGAAGTTATGTTCATTTTGCAAACGTGTTGGTGCAGAGTGAGTAAAAAGGGAAATTACTCTGTAATTAATGCTAGGGGACTTAATTTGCTTTAAAATGATCTTTCTCATCTTAAATATTACATTTTGAAATTATACTCAATACATAAAAAGCTTGTGTGTTTTACTCTCAGTGTACAGGGCTTTCACTATGTTCATTCGCCCAAGTGGTCTTTTTCGGAAAATACTAAAATCAGTATGACGAGTGGACTTTACAGATCTATTGGCTGAGCCCTGAAGGTCATGGGCAAAAATCAATTGCATACACATATTTATACACATTCAAAGCGCGTGCTCATATTCTTCGCGAACGCGAACGACGCCATTTTGTTTCAAGTTGTTGACCTGCCCGTTCAATCATATATTCAATGGACAGTACACGATAACATGTGATGGAAAGTTGGAGAAGGAGACCGTTAAATATTTATTCAGAGAAAGATTTGTGAACGCCTCATCTCTTACTGCCATAAAAATATCCACAGAATCAGTCGGAATTCACAGTTAAAAATTGTAAACCATGCGAGTTAATGCCCTTCAATTGATGAAACGAAAAAATTTCCAGTCTTGACTTTTCTCAAAATGAAGTCCTTTTCACTTCATACGACGATTAGAAGTACTTGTACTTGGCTCTACATGTTATTAGTTTAACACAATACTAAATTTTCATATCAACTTTAAAAGTATAAAACTAGAATGAACATAAAAGAGAAATTGAATCGACCGTGTCGTACTACATTCCCGGCGGGTGTAACTAAACTTGTACATGTATCTAGATCTAGAGAAAACGGCTAAATGTTGCAGTGTGATTGCGGGGATAGCCACTTCTCCTTTACCGCGGACTTAAAAAGAATTTTGTATTGCCCTTAAAGATTTTTGGAATGCCCAAGATACACCAGAATAATATGATTTAAACAACGTTCTCACTGCGAATACCGCAATTGATTTATCGCCCTTTAGGACGTCAGTTAAGGAGCCACGATTGTGTAATGGGTAAGACAGTTTCTTCTCACCTGAACACGCGGGGTTCGAATCTGGTTAGGACTTTTTTTCTTTCTTTTTTTTTTTTTTTTTTACCCGAAGCTTTTTATAACAAATACAGAACACATTTTAACGATTAGATTTTTTTTTTTAAGTGTATCACAAGTGAGTCTTGAAGGCCTTGGGTCTCTTGTTTGTTGTTGTTGTTGTTGTTTTTGCTGATTTCAAATAAAGTCTGTCTAAATAATCGACAGATCGCAGCCCTCCTGAAGAGAAAACTTGTCACTGGAATCATTGATATTCCTGTCGATATCCCGCGAATTTTGTGTCCGTGCATGTGTGTGTGTGTGTGCGTGCGTACGTGTGCGTGTGTGTGTGTAAGTGCGTGTAATTGTGTGTGTGTGTGTGTGTGTTTGTGCGCGCGCGCGCGCGAGCGTGGCCTCGTGCTACTTTGCAAAAGCGTTTTCAAATATATTGACACACAATTTCAATTCAGGAAGTGCGAGCCAATTGAGAGCGAGGAACATGGACCGTTTGTTGACTGTGGATGACGTTTCTCCAACGAAAACGCGAGAAGTGTACGCCGTTTGTGTTGACGCAACGATGACGTCAGCGTTTTGAGTGACGGGGGAGAGGGGTGGATGAGGTGTGGGTTAGTCCGTGCGTGGGGAGAAGGGGTGGAGGGGGGGGGGGGGGGGGGGTTATGGTCGGAGTATCTGTGTGTGTGTGTGTGTGTGTGTGTGTGTGTGTGTGTGTGTGCGCGTGTGTGTGAGAGAGTCTGTGTGTGTGTGTGTGTGTGTGTGTGTGTGTGTACGTGAGAGAGAGAGGAGGGACAGAAAGTACATGCGCGCATGTGTTTGACCTCTCACGGCCCCCATCCCCCTCTCTCTCACCCATTAATGTATTTATACATAAACATTATCTATCAAGTGTTCACAGCATACTTATGCTATATCAATCAATCAATTAATCAACCAACCAACCAACCAACCAACCAAACAACTGATCAGTCAGTCAATCAATCAATCAATCAGTCAATCAATTTTATGTCTAAGATATGACGCGTTCACAATTTTGCCGTTAAGGTCGTCAAAGGAAAAAACAAATGTTATCGCATTATTATTCTATGATAATGATACTACTACTACTACTACTACTACTATCATTATTACCGATGATGGAGTCTCCTGTCAGTCCGATGGATGAGTAGGCAGGCTTATCTGTCGGTGTGTGTCCTCATATGGGAGAAGAGGCCGATTCTGGATGCGTAACACTTCCCACAGATGTTGCAAGGGAAAACGTCTCCAGAAGTTGAGCCCTGCTTCCTTCGCTCACGCTTCTCCTTAATGGCCAGCGTTCTCTTGTTTTCAAACGTCTTTATGCCACTAAAGCACAGCATCCACCAGCGACAGCGGTCAAGGGCATCAGTTTCCCAGGAAGCAATGTCTATGTCACAGGCTTTGAGGTTTGTCTTCAAGGTGTCCTTGAAGCGCTTGCAGGGTCTTCCAAGTTCACGGTGGCCTTCCTTCAGCTGGCCATACAAAAGCATCTTCGGGATCCTGCTGCTGATCCAGTGTCAGCTACGCTGGACAGGACACGTTGTCCGCATGACAGACAGCAGGATCCCGAAGATGCTTTTGTGTGGCCAGCTGAAGGAAGGCCATTATTACCACTACCACTTTTAACAATAACAGCAACAACAACTATGCTACGACAACTACTACTACTTCCTTACTACTGATAATAATGACACGAAGAAGAAGAAAAGTGAATGAATGAATGATTGAATGAATGAATAAATGAATGGGTCTTTTTGTTTTGTTTTGTTTTTGTCTTTTGCATACAATCTTGTGAAGAGCAAAATAATGCACTGCATTCACTATATTCGCTGGGTTCATGCACTGAGAGAGAGAGAGAGAGAGAGAGAGAGAGAGAGAGAGAGAGAGAGAGAGAGGTTTAGTTACGGGATTGCCTGGCAAAATAAATATGTCTTGAGATTGATTTTACATTCACTCAGAGTTGGAATGTAGCGGAGAGTGGATGGTGGCGAATTCATTTTTTTGGGGGGCGGTGTGTGTGTGAGTGTGTGTGTGTGGTGTGGGGGGGGATGGCTGGGAGGGGGGGGGTTGAAACTGATACCACGTTCTCCAACTGTTTTCACTTGACGTTGTAAAAGGTGTTAGAGCTTTGGAATTTTTTAAGAGTGGTACGTTACTTGGAACATGCAGTGGCTCATCATCGAATTCGCGACAGACAAGACACTGAACTTTGAATTCATATCGAAATTTGTACAAGGAGCGAATGAAGCTTTTTTTTTTTTTTTTTTTTTTTTACAAAGCGATGTCACGTGTTGTCGCTTGTTTTTGTAAGACAAGTGTTTTCGGCACAGCTTTCAACTGGAAGGCTGTTCAGCTTGAGAACAGACAGAAACAGAGTGACAGCAGACGAGCCGGGACGATCTCATGGCATGTACACAGATGTAGCAGGGGTAAGAAATTGTCCAAGATGCAACACGCTTCAGGTCAAGAAATGATGCACAATAGACACTGTTAACGTGTTCCTGCATGATACACGCTAGACACTGTTAACGTGTTCCTGCATGATGCACGGTAGACACTGTTAACGTGTTCCTGCATGATGCACGGTAGACACTGTTAACGTGTTCCTGCATGATGCACGGTAGACACTGTTAACGTGTTCCTGCATGATACACACTAGACACTGTTAACGTGTTCCTGCATAATACACACTAGACACTGTTAACGTGTTCCTGCATAATACACACTAGACACTGTTAACGTGTTCCTGCATAATACACACTAGACACTGTTAACGTGTTCCTGCATGATACACGGTAGACACTGTTAACGTGTTCCTGCATAATACACACTAGACACTGTTAACATGTTCCTGCATGAGGCACGGCAGACACTGTTAACGTGTTCCTGCATAATACACACTAGACACTGTTAACGTGTTCCTGCATGAGGCACGCTAGACACTGTTAACGTGTTCCTGCATGATGCACGGCAGACACTGTTAACGTGTTCCTGCATGATGCACGGTAGACACTGTTAACGTGTTCCTGC
>NC_134877.1:29020232-29027732 GCF_041734735.1 Babylonia areolata | reverse complement strand
ATCACTGCTTAATTGCTCAATCAATTAATCACAGTGTCGTTTAAGTAGGGTCCGTGGAACAGGGCTGGTGCGCGTGCAAGCGGCGTGGAAAAAGAGCATGCTAGGCTACGTGTGATTAGCAACAGGTTGTGACATTTGTGACAAATGACAACAAAACGAGACGCAACTAGCAACAACACTCGTCAAGGAGACAATAATGGGAGGAAAACACGTATACCCACACACCCATCCACGCCCCCCCCCCCCACCCCTCAACCCCCCGACCCCCCCCCCCTCCCCTGCACACACACACACACACACACACACACACACACACACACGTACATATACCTTTACGTGCGCTATGTGCATGTTAGTACAGGGGCATTGAGATACCGTATCATCCGAATGACTAGCACCCTGACCACCATTTAGATGGTGAAGCAAATGACCTTGTAGACAGAGTGAAACTCGGGTGGCGCTGTACTGTCGCGACGCCTTCTCTACTGGGTGAGCATTCCCAATTTCAAATCTGGTGAGGCAAAGAAATCATTCAAAACAGTACAATACAGTACAGTACAGTACAAAAACAATGCGAAACAATACAGAGCATTACAGAACAATGATAACCTCCGTCATTCTGATTCCCTTGCATCTTTTAAATCTCGTCTCAAAACTCACCTTTTCCCTCAGCAATAAGTTTAATTGTGGCAGGTCCACTTCCTTTGCGTTAGCTGTGCTTGACCATGCGTGTGTACATATGTATGTGTACATAACTTCATGCATGTATATGGATGTGTGTGTGTATTCATACATACATACATACATATATATATATATATATATATATATATATATATATATATGTGTGTGTGTGTGTGTGTGTTTAGTCACATTTTGGTGTGTGTATGTAACATTGATGTAATGTGTTTTGTAAACAAAAGTGTTTTTGTAAAGCACCTAGAGCAGATTTCTGGACAGTGTGCTATATATGTGTCCATCATTTTTTTTTATTACCATCGCTAGCAATACAATACAATACAATTAAACGCAACACAACTCGATGCAACATAATGCAGGACACGTAAAAACCGACACAGCACAGCACAGCACAGCACAGCACACAGACCAATTCTTGAAGAAAAAAAAGGGCAACAGCACAGAAATGTACGACGATAGCCTATCAGCCAGCCCAAACTATTCACGTTCCTATCAAATATTCAACCTTTGAGGTGCTGTGACCGACCTAGATGGCAGAGCCTTTCTGTGCATCGGAGATGCGAGTGTACAGCACTCAGCATCGTGTATATATATATGACGGTCAGTCGTGTCCGACTATGACCACGAGAACAGCAGAGAAGGCATCGGCTGTCCTGACTATTTGGGCCAGAATTTGATTGAAGTGGAGAGTGTCTCGCCCAAGTCATATATCCAC
This sequence comes from Babylonia areolata, assembly GCF_041734735.1. NCBI lineage: Eukaryota > Metazoa > Mollusca > Gastropoda > Neogastropoda > Buccinidae > Babylonia > Babylonia areolata. Next base: position 29,026,318 of record NC_134877.1, on the reverse strand, counting down.
ACTCTCTTGGCCAAGAGGGTTTTTAGGACAGTCGGCGTTGGGATGGTTCCCAAAGGCCATCAAGCCTCCAAAGCTGCAGCACTAAGAGCCAGTGCAACCTGGCCTCCTAATTTCATAGTCATAGTCCTTCACAAAAGACTAAGGTGTAAATGACTTCCCATTGCAGTGGGGGAATCATTGATCATGCGGCTCTCACTTTGCTGCTGGCCCGACTGTAAAGCTTTTGCCCATCTGTGATATAAGCCGAACGTTGCTGGGCTTTTAACACGGACACAGCACAGCAATTCTGGCGCTCCTGACATGACATGAGTGGAGTGATGGCCCAGAGGTAACGCGTCCGCCTAGGAAGCGAGAGAATCTGAGCGCGCTGGTTCGAATCACGGCTCAGCCGCCGATATTTTCTCCCCCTCCACTAGACCTTGAGTAGTGGTCTGGAGGCTAGTCACTCGGATGAGACGATAGACCGAGGTCCCGTGTGCAGCATGCACTTAGCGCACGTAAAAGAACCCACGGCAACAAAAGGGTTGTTCCTGGCAAAATTCAGAAGAAAAATCCACTTCGATAGGAAAAACAAATAAAACTGCATGTAGAAAAAAAATGGAGAAAAGGGTGGCGCTGTTGTGTAGCGACTTGCTCTCCCTGGGGAGAGCAGCCCGAATTTCACACAGAGAAATCTGTTGTGATAAAAAGATATACAAATACAAATACAAATGACTCAACTGTCGTGTGACGGCCCGGATCACCATCACGGTTCATTGCTGTCTTCTGGTGGTCATTCTCTCTGTCTCTCTCTTCATCTCTGTCCATGCTTGTCTGTCTGTCTGTCTGTCTGGTTCCGTGGACATGTGGTGCACAAGGTGTATCAAAGCATGCTTTTATCTAGACGTATTTAGGACACTGTACTAGTTTCTGCTAGCGACGCATGTTGTCATTATAATGCTTTTTTTTGTTGTTGTTGTTGTCGTTGTTGGTATGTTCAAGAAGTGTTTAACAAATTTGCTTACTATGTCCCCTGCTGTTTTCTTTTCTTTAAAAAATCATTTTGAAAGTGTTATATATATATATATATAACACTAAAAGTAAACAGAGCGTCCAGCTAATTCCAGGTGCTTTTGAAATATTCTTACTTTTTCATGTTGTTGTTGTCTAAAACGAGGTGCAGACTGATTGAACTTGACAGATAACCTTCACAAGAGAAACGTTGTGGTTTCCAGACAGTGCGGGCACGTTTCTGTACGAGAGAAGAAGTGATCATTTGGAAGAGATGAAGTGACGGGCGCAATAGCCGAGTGGTTAAAGCGTTGGACTGTCAATCTGAGGGTCCCGGGTTCGAATCACGGTGACGGCGCCTGGTGGGTGAAGGGTGGAGATTTTTACGATCTCCCAGGTCAACATATGTGCAGACCTGCTAGTGCCTGAACCCCCTTCGTGTGTATATGCAAGCAGAAGATCAAATACGCACGTTAAAGATCCTGTAATCCATGTCAGCGTTCGGTGGGTTATGGAAACAAGAACATACCCAGCATGCACACCCCCGAAAACGGAGTATGGCTGCCTACATGGCGGGGTAAAAACGGTCATACACGTATGAGCCCACTCGTGTGCATACGAGTGAACGTGGAAGTTGCAGCCCACGAACGCAGAAGAAGAAGAAGAAGGAAGAGATGAAGTAAAAGTAAGAAATTCGTTCAGTTGTCCACCTGGTGTTATTCGCAACAAGACTCATTGTTACAACTGCTTTATCTGACGCCTGTACTGTTAACACGGATTGTTACAACTGTTTTATCTGACACCTGTACTGTTAACACGGACTGTTACAACTGCTTTATCTGACGCCTGTATACTGACACGGATTGTTACAACTGCTTTATCTGACGCCCGTAATACTGACACGATTGTTACAATGCTTTCTGACGCCTGTAATACTGCACGATTGTTACAAAGCTTCGTCTGACGCCTGTAATACTGACACGGTTGTTACAATGCTTCGTCTGACGCCTGTAATACTGACACGGATTGTTACAAATGCTTCGTCTGACGCCTGTAATACTGACAAGGATTGTTACAATGCGTTGAGCGTAATAGAACGGATTGTTACAACTGTTATCTGACGCCGTAATATGACAGTGTTACAACTGCTTTATCTGACGCCTGTAATATGACACGGATTGTTACAACTGCTTATCTGACGCCTGTAATATGACACGGATTGTTACAACTGCTTTATCTGACGCCTGTATACTGACACGGATTGTTACAACTGCTTGTCTGACGCCTGTATACTGACACGGATTGTTACAACTGGCTTGTTGACGCCTTAATACTGAACGGATTGTTACAAATGCTTCGTCTGACGCCTGTAATACTGACACGGATTGTTACAAATGCTTCGTCTGACGCCTGTAATACTGACACGGATTGTTACAACTGCTTCGTCTGACGCCTGTAATACTGACACGGATTGTTACAACTGCTTCGTCTGACGCCTGTAATACTGACACGGATTGTTACAACTGCTTTATCTGACGCCTGTAATACTGACACGGATTGTTACAACTGCTTTATCTGACGCCTGTAATACTGACACGGATTGTTACAACTGCTTTATCTGACGCCTGTAATACTGACACGGATTGTTACAACTGCTTCGTCTGACGCCTGTAATACTGACACGGATTGTTACAAATGCTTTATCTGACGCCTGTAATACTGACACGGATTGTTACAAATGCTTCGTCTGACGCCTGTAATACTGACACGGATTGTTACAAATGCTTCGTCTGACGCCTGTAATACTGACACGGATTGTTACAAATGCTTCGTCTGACGCCTGTAATACTGACACGGACTGTTACAAATGCTTCGTCTGACGCCTGTAATACTGACACGGATTGTTACAAATGCTTTATCTGACACCTGTAATACTGACACGGACTGTTACAAATGCTTCGTCTGACGCCTGTAATACTGACACGGATTGTTACAAATGCTTCGTCTGACGCCTGTAATACTGACACGGACTGTTACAAATGCTTCGTCTGACGCCTGTAATACTGACACGGATTGTTACAAATGCTTTATCTGACGCCTGTAATACTGACACGGATTGTTACAACTGCTTCGTCTGACGCCTGTAATACTGACACGGATTGTTACAAATGCTTCGTCTGACGCCTGTAATACTGACACGGATTGTTACAACTGCTTCGTCTGACGCCTGTAATACTGACACGGATTGTTACAACTGCTTTATCTGACGCCTGTAATACTGACACGGATTGTTACAACTGCTTCGTCTGACGCCTGTACTGTTAACACGGAGCAATACAGCGTTTCTGACATGTGTTCCCGTCTCCGCTCATCTGTCATGCAATGCCATGTAGTACATTACTCTCTTCTGGTCCTCTGTGTGTGTGTGTGTGTGTGTGTGTGTGTGTGTGTGTGTGTGTGTGTGTGTCTCATTCTGTATATATATATATATATATATATATATATATATATATATATATCTGTGTGTGTGTGTTTGTGTGTGTGTGTGTGTGTGTGTGTGTCTGTGTCTGTGTGTGTGTCTATGTGTCTGTGTGTGTATGTGTGTGTGTGTGTGTGTGTGTGTGTGTGTGTGTGTGTGTGTGTGTGTACGATAATTACAATGCATATTACTTTCTTTCTGACTTGACCAATTGTTCTCCATGATATGAGGTTGTCTAGCCCTCAACTGATATTACTTTCTCATATATCATATTTGCGAGCTGTGAAGCTCTAGTGACATAGTGGACATACAAATCAGAACAAAAATGGTGCAAAACATAAAATGAATACAAAGGAAAAACAGATTTGGAGCAGAATAAACAATAAGGTAAGCGACACTTTGGCACTTTGCCATTAGCTGAACACGTCCATGTGACAAGGAGGTACTGTACCTTTTTTCAGTCGTTCGTCTCCAAGGTTTGAAGTCGAACGCAGTCTCCTGAGTGATTTTAAAATTTGGATGACACCTTTTTTTCCCTTTTCTATTTGATCTCACGCAGACATGAAACTCAATTTTGTTGTAAATAACATTCCTAAATATTAAAATGACTTGTTTACTTTTATGTCCCTATCACCATCGCACCCTCCTTTGCGGAAAACAATAACATTGGCCTTATCGAGATTTACTGTTAATCGTAGTCTGTCTGTTTCTTACTTAAGGGCATTTAATTGATTTTATAAGCTATGGGTGTGTCAGACAAGAGATCACCATCTGCAAATAGCACCAAGAACAATTCTGTTGCCCCAGGTATCATTTGTACTCCATGTCAATCCTTCTTTGATGACTTTACTGCCAATTCATTGATGAAAAAGGAAAACAACTGTCGGCTTAACAGGCAACCTTGTTTAACCCCTCGTGGACATGAAAAAGAATCGGAATAAACACCTTTGTCACGAATGCATACAAGTACAGAATGAAAGATGCTTTTAACGACCATGTAAAACTTTCCGTGTACCCCGTTTTTTCTTTGAGTATTCCACAGGATGTTTGTGTTCACAGCACAGAATCAATTGTTTTTTTTTCGGTTTTGTGTTTTTAAGTCTGTGAATGCTACATGTAGCTTTGTCTTTCGTAAAAGATGATTTTGGACTAGAGCGTAAACAGTGAATATATGGTCGGCAGTACTATACCCTGTTCTAGAGCTCCGTCTGTTCCTCTTTGTTTTGTTTTTGTTTGTTTGTTTGTTTGTTTGTTTGTTTTTAATTTCTGCCCATTTTTTTCTTCTCCGATTAAAGATGCGTGTAATACACTTTACGAATAAATATTTATTGTACTCGTTAAGGCTACTCCTCTGTAATTGTCCGAGTTGTTTGTTTCTCCATGTTATGAATAGGCACAATAATGGATTTTGCCCAGTCCAACGGAAATGTTCCACTTTCATATAGTTTATCAAATGGGTTAACTGGGAATGTCATAACATTTCTGTATGCATATTTTAGCATTTCGCTGACAATATGATTCAGGTCGGCACTTTTACCCCATTTTAGGTTTATGGTACATGTAATGATTTCCTGTTCAGAAATTGGGTCACTGAATAAAGGTTCTTCCTCCATATCTACCTATTCCTCCGTCATTACTTCTTCCTTGTCGGAATTATCATCAGCTGTATTAAGATGTTAGAAAAGTGGTTGTGCCACTGTTGCACTATCCATTCACAATATACAAGTCAAGCATAAGGGAAAGACCGAGTCTTTGGAGTTACGTGTAGCTCTTTCTTCGTCCATCTCTTCATAATCAAAACCTGACTTTGCTAAGTTATTATCTATTGGCTGTTCACATTCTGTCATTGCGTTTAGGTCACCACACAATATAATGTAATCATTAAATGTGTGTACTTGTTGCATCATGCTCTCTTCTAAGAGAGACAGAGACAGAGAGACAAAGAGACAGAGCGACAAAGAGACAGAAAGACAAAGACAGTACATACAAAATGTCTGTACTGGCTGGCAGTATGGAAAAAAGAACACAAACCTGACAGAAACAACGCAGAAGAAGACAGAAGACAAGAAGACAGAAAATCGATAGCAGAAATTGGAAAGTACCAACACACACCAGCCGAGCGGACCTTGCCTTTCACTGTTAACAATACTGTCAGCACCACAGCGTGGGAAACAAGCCGGATCGTTACCAAACTTCTCAGACTGGAAGAAAAAGGGGCCAAATGGGTTTTAAATTGCGACCTCAGACGATTGTCTTTCTGGTGACGACACCTCAGCAAGGCATAGTTCCGATGGGACGGGTTTAACGGAGACACTTTAACGGCCTCGGTTAGATTTAGTGCATGACCCATTGATTGTGGAAGCGTCTTCCATCTATATTACTCTCGCAGACTTTACCGTATTTGTGGTAATGTGGGCTGGTTGCTTGATCATGCACTGGGCAATCGCTAAGCATTTGTCACTGTTTTTGTATATCTCATTCAACAGTCATTCCACGACGACTGTCGGCTAATTTCGTATGCTGTTCATGAAATCACAACCTTGTGCTGCATTCCATTAGGCTGCTTAGTGCCGTGAACTCAGTTGTGTTGCGCAGCGCTGGGTTATGCAACGCACGT
>NC_134877.1:29007732-29015232 GCF_041734735.1 Babylonia areolata | reverse complement strand
TTCTCAACTCTCATTACCATATAACAAGAACCATAACTCTTACCACGATTGCTTTTTTGTTTACTTCTCTCCACAATCACCAGCATTGTCAACTCATCCCTTCTCACTGGAACGTTTCCATCCACTTTCAAAACTGCAATCGTCCGGCCTCTTCTGAGGAAATCCAACCTTGACGCAAATATTTTGAAAAAACTATCGACCAGTTTCTAATCTTCCATTCCTGTCCAAACTCCTTGAAAAAGCTGTCCTGAAGCAGCTCAACAATCACCTTTGTTTCAACAATCTCATCCACCCATTTCAGTCTGCCTATCGTGCTGACCACAGCACCGAAACCACTCTCCTCCACATCCTGAATAACCTACTGCTAGCGTCCGACTCAGGACAGATCTCTCTTCTCACTCTTCTCGTCTTGACTACTGTAACTCTCTATTGTCTGGTTTGCCTGCTTCATCCATTCAGTCCCTTCAGCGCATACAAAACTCTGCTGCCCGACTCGTCCTTAGAAAGAAAAGATCTGAGCACATCACTCCTCTTTTGCAACATCTCCACTGGCTCCTTGTCTCACACCGAATAAAGTACAAGATGAGCACTCTATGTTATAAATGTATTCGCAAATCAGTCCCTTCCTATCTCTGTGGCTGCCTTCACCTCTACACTCCATCTCGCTCACTACGATCAGCTTCGGATCCACTCTATTTACGCACACCCAGATTCAAACTCTCGACTGTTGGCCGCCGTTCTTTCTCTGTCTCTGGACCTTGCAATTGGAATGAACTTCCGCTTTCGCTTCGTCAAGTCTCCACACTCAGCCCTTTCAGGTCTGGCCTTAAAACCCACCTCTTCCCAAAATAGCCTCCCTTTCCTGCCTCATCCTTATCTTCAGTTTCTCCAGTTTTAGAATTATGCGTGCGTGAGAATGACTGGTGTAAAAGCACTTTGATTTGTCTATGCACAAGATTCAGCGCTATATAAATACCATTATTATTAATATTATGTTTGTTTGTTTTTGTTTCTTTTTTGTTTTGTTTTTGTTCTTGTTTGTTTTGTTTGTTTGTTTGTTGTTTTTGTTTTGGGTTTTTTTTGTTTGTTTGTTTGTTTTGTTGCTTTTTCTTCTCTTTTGACTCACTTGTGTAAAAACAAAACAAAACAGTGAGCCTATGTTATAACCCGGTGATCGGTTATGTGTGTGTGTGTGTGTGTGTGTGTGTGTGTGTGTGTGTGTGTGTGTGTGTGTGTGTGTGTGTGTGTGTGTGTGTGTTAAACTGTAACATTGCCATTTTCTCTGGAATTACCTTGTAGATATTTTGTCCGTCAAACACCATATTTCCGCATCTCAGTTGGAGTAGCGAAGGCGATGCTTTGCAAGAAGACGGCGTCACCTCGTTTTTCTTGTTCACAATTAAATGGAAAGAAATACAAATTCTGGACAGAACACATACAGTGACCGCGGGCTTTAAAGAATTCTCAAATGCACGAGATGGGCCAACCCCCCCCCCCCCCCCTCCCATGATTTAAACAAAAGAAAAGTATGCTTATATTTTAATTTTCGATAGATCCGCAATGTCGTTCGTCCGTCGGGATCGACGAGGATCATCTAGTCATCCTGGGGGTGGGTGGGTTGGGCTCTGTGGGTGCGCAGATGACTGGTCAGGCCAATCCGCGCCCGGAAGGTTCTGACGCAGTGTGGACAGGGGATGGTGGCGGCTGTCGGGGACTTGCTGGCACTGCTTTTCCTGGCCTGTCTGCGTTGCTCTGCTGCAGCGATTCTGTTGGCCTCAAAGGATTTGGCGCCTTTGTGGACAGCTGAACGCCACTTTGGTCTGTCCATTGCATTCAGCTCCCATGTGTCGTGGCTGATGTTGAAGGCCTTCGGAGAAGCTTTCAGAGTGTCTTTGAAGCGCTTCTTTTGGCCTCCATGGGAGCGCTTGCCATGTTGGAGTTCGCCGTACAGCAGTTTCTTGGGGAGCCGGTGGTCTGGCATGCGAACTACATGGCCTGCCCAGCGCAGCTGGGCCTGCATCAAGATGGTGTAGATGCTGGGCAAGTTTGCACGAGCGAGCATCTCTGTGTCAGGGATCTTCTCTTGCCACTTTATGCCGAGAAGTTTTCTGAGGCTGGTGGTGTGGAAGTGGTTCAGCTTTTTGGCGTGGCGTTTGTAGACCGTCCATGATTCACATCCATAAAGCAGTGTGGTGAGAACTATGGCCTTGTATACTTTGAGCTTCGTCTCCAGGGTGATGCCTCTCCTGTTCCAAACGTTCTTATGGAGTCTGTCGAAGGCAGCGCTGGCTTTGGCGAGTCTGGCATTCACCTCGTCGTCGATGACAACTGTGCGAGAGAGTGTACTGCCCAGGTATGTGAACTTGTCCACCGCATTCAGTCGTTGCCCGTTGATGAATATGTTTGGTTCAACGTAAGGCTTTCCTGGAGTTGGCTGGTGCATCACCTCAGTCTTCTTTGTGCTGATTTTGAGGCCAAAGTTGTCACAGGCAGCAGAGAACTTGTCGACGCTGTGTTGCATGTCAGCTTCGGAGGCAGCATTGAGAGCGCAGTCATCAGCAAACAGGAAGTCGTTGACGGTGTCTGTCCTCACCTTGGTTTTTGCTTGAAGCCTCCTGAGGTTGAAGAGTGAGCCATCTGTGCGGTACCTGATGCCAATGCCTACGTCAGCGTCTCTGAAGGCATCTATCAGCATGGCTGAAAACATGAGACTGAACAGGGTGGGGGCAAGAACACACCCTTGCTTGACTCCGTTGGAGACAGGGAATGGTTCTGAAGTCTCTCCGTTGTCTTGGACTCGGGCCAGCATCCCATCGTGTAATTGTAGATCAGCAATAGTACAGTGACTAAGACAATATCTTTCCACCCGAACATGCTGGGTTCGAATCTGCGCTCATGCCTTTTTTTCTTTTTTTTAAACATGAAGCTTTATAATAACGAATAAAGAACACATTTTAACGATTTTTTTTAAAGCGCATCAAAAGTGAGTCTTGAAGGCCTTTCCTCTCTTGTTCTTTATTGCACTACTTCTCTGCTTGCCACGACAGATGTTGTGTGTGATACGCTGTGGAACGATCTGTCACGTTACTCTTGCAACTCGTAGAGGCACCGGGCTGTGACACATACGGCGTGAGGTTGGAGGTGGGGGGAGGTGAGAGGGAGGGGGAAGACGGGACGGACTGGGATGGAAGGAGCAAGTGTGTGTGTGTGTGTGTGTGTGTGTGTGTGTGTGTGTGTGTGCAGGGGGTGGGGTTGGAGTTGGAGCACGGGTGGAAAGGGGGTCGGAGGAGGCGGACGTCACAAATCTCCTGAGACTATAAATCTGGGCATCGTCCTCATTGTCTTGCATTGCCCGTCTGTCTGTCTGTCTGCCATTCTTTCTCTCTCTCTGTCTGTCTGTCTGTCTGTCTCTGTCTCTCTCTCTGTTTCAGCTTCAGTCTACAACACTATGAGCCAAAATGAGATGTGAATATGCTGACAGTATCGGTGGCGCACTTGGAAAGGGGATATTCCCTTCATTTAAAAAAAAAGAAGAAAAAAAAGTTTTCCCCGTAACTTGAAATCTCTCATTTCCTTCAATTTTGTCACACGCACCTTCTTCATTCTTGAACAAGTTTTGTTTTCAAATCTCAAGTTTCCGAAACACATCTAGATTTAGCAGATATAGATATTTTTGTTTTCAGTTTTGTTGTTTATCGTACTTCGTTATAGAAACTTCTTCTTTTTTATTCTTAATTCATTGCGCACTTGTGCGCGTGTGCATGAGAGAGAGAGAGAGAGAGAGAGAGAGAGAGAGAGAGAGAGAGAGCACTGAAATGTTTAATGTCATTAGCTGAGAAGCTCTGGTAACGTAGTAAGTACATGTCAGAATAAAATGGTGCAAAACAGATAAGATGGAACAGAAAGGGGGGGGGAACAACCGCCCCCCATCCCAAAATCAAACAAACTAAAAACAAACAAAAAACCCCAAAACAAAACAGAATTGAAACACCATAAACTAATAAGAGATTCGCGATACTTTGGCACTTGGTCATTAGCTTAAAAGTACATGTGACATGGGGTAATTTGCCTATTTTTCAGTCGTTCGTCTCCAAGGTTTGGAGTGTACACAGAAAACGAAGAACAGATAAATCATATAATAAATATTTACGCCTATGAGAGAGAGAGAGAGAGAGAGAGAGAGAGAGAGAGAGAGAGATTTGACAATACCTCTAATGTTTTCTGTTGGCACGATCATTAACATCGACATTGAAAGGTGACCGTAGATGAACACACACACACACACACACACACACACACACACACACACACACACACACACACACACATATATATATATATATATATATATATATATATATATATATATACAGAGAGAGAGAGAGAGAGAGAGAGAGAGAGAGAGAGAGAGAGAGAGAGAGAGAGAGAGAGAGAGATTTATAGATACAAATATCATTTCATTTTTTATTCGAATGAAACCGTCTTCTTACCGGTTGTCGCAGCATCAATTTTCTCTCTTTGTTCAAGGGGAGAATTTTTCAACTGCTCGGCTTTCCCATTCTGAAAGCTGATGGGGATTCTTTTTACCATGAACAATCAATCGAGAAATGCCTTTTTACATTTATTTTCCTCCTCCTCCTCCTCATCTTCCTTCTCCTCCTTCTCCTAATTCTCTTCCTCCTCTTCGCCCTCTTCCTTCTCCTCGTCATCCTCACCATCGTCATCATCAGTATCATCATCATTATCAACGTCATCATCATCATTATCAACGTCGTCATCATCATCAACGTTGTCATCATCATCATCACTGTCGTCGTCATCATCATCATCACCACTGTCGTCATCATCGTCATCACTGTTGTCATCGTCATCATCACTGTTGTCGTCATCATCACTGTCGTCGTCGTCGTCGTCATCATCACCGTCGTCATCATCGTCATCGTCGTCGTCATTGTCGTCGTTGTCGTTGTTGTTGTTGTTGTTGTTAGTATTTGTTTCTCCCCCCCCCCCCCGCACCCCTCCACCCCCCGTAACCCCTACCTCCCACACTTTAAAAAAAACAAACAACAACAACAACTGAAGGACAAGCACCAAAGCCGCTTGAAGAGGAAGACTTTGAATGATTATTCATTGCTTAGAATGTTTTCAGAAATTTTAAACTCCAGTCCAGTTGGTATCCTCCTTTGATGTATTACAATTAATTAATGTTGTTATTTATATTTACATTGTTGTAGGTTAATGCTTGTTGATATGCATATACATAATCTCCCCCCCCCTCCTCCCCGCCCCCCATGACATCTCATTCACTACACACCACAATCTCTTTAGACTTTTTCTTATAATAATCTACCTTCCCTCTGATACATAACATGAACACTTTTTTGCACTTATTTTCACATGCACTCCCTTTCCTTTATCCACTACTTGACTCCTTTCCGTCTAAAAACACTTATAGTGAATAGACGTTAAACTGAAGATAAAAAAAAAGAAAAAAAGAGAAAGGTGGCAGCAAGGCTCAGGCAGCCATAGAACGTCTCCACAGAGTCCCGCCTGTCCCTGCAGCCCTCAGCTGACTGCCAGCGCCCTACGTGGTGCTCACCTCACCACTCTCTCTGCGAATCCACACCTCTGTCTGCATTTTTCATTCACCACTTCTTCCTCAGCTTGAATAGTTCAAGGTCTTATTATCGTTTCATGACAGTGTGTGTGTGTGTGTGTGTGTGTGTGTGTGTGTGTGTGTGTGTGTGTGTGTGTGTGTGTGTGTGTGTGTGTGTGTGTGTGTGTGTGTGTGTGTGTGTGTGTGGTTGAAGCTGCGATACGTAGCCTAGAAATGATTGTGAGGAGGAGGGGGGCTAGAGGGGGTGCAGTGTAATGTGTGTGTGTGTGTGTGTGTGTGTGTGTGTGTGTGTGTGTGTGTGTTGGGGCTCATGTACGTTTATGTGTATTTGATTGTGCTGTCATATCTGTGAAACTGCATGTTTGGTGCAAATCTGTTATGCATATGTGTGTGTATGTGTGAATGTGTGTCTGCATATTTTACATTTATTTGCTTATTTATCATCATTGTTGTCTTTTTTATTTTATTTATTTATCTATTTATTTATATTTTTATTTATGTACGCTTATAGTTGACTTCATTAAGTTTTTGCGCCTTATAAATATTATTGTTAGTAGTAGTAGTTCTTTTTTTATGTATTTATCTATTATTTGTTTATTTATTTCTTTTTATTTTATTTTATCTATTTATTTTATTTTATTTTATTTTTTCCTCAAGGCCTGACTAAGCGCGTTAAGGTTACGCTGCTGGTCAGGCATCTGCTTGGCAGATGTGGTGTAGTGTAGCGTATATGGATTTGTCCGAACGCAGTGACGCCTCCTTGAGCTACTGAAACTGAAACTGTCTGCACAGCCACTGCTTTGCCGCCCTCACTGACAGCTTCTGCACAGTCACGTTTTTTGTTTGTTTGGTTTTTTTTTTTAGAGACCGAGCGACAAACCCATTTTCTGGACTTTGGCTCGGGTTGTTTGTTTGGTTGGTTGGTTTGTTTGTTTGTTTGTTTTTGTTTTTTGGTGTGTTTTTTTTTTACTCGCTTTATCGTTCTTCAGCACGACTGAATGCATGGGAGGGGAAAACAGAAACAGACAAACAAACAAACAAACAAACAAAAAAAGATTATCATAAAAACATTTTAAAAGAATCCCGCACACGCCAATACCTAGCTGCATATCAAAACGTAACTTGCCTGCTGGAATGATGGTGGTGATGTCATTATGCCGTTCGTGCCTCACAAAAGCTCTACCCCCCCCCCCTTCTCCTCCCCCCCCTCTCCCCCCCCCCCCCCCCCCCCCCCCCCCCCCCCCCCCCCCCCACACACACACACCCTCGCCCCCTCAAAACCCCAAATCATTCAGCAAAAAATGGAAACATGACAAGTGTAAAACGGTTTTTCTCAATTCATCGTGTAGCCTTATTGAGCCGAAATTCCCGATGTTCTCAAAGACGGGGAAGTACAAGGCTGCTAGTTTTTTTGGGCATCTTTTTGAAATTGTACTGCTATCCTTTTTTTTCTTTTTGTTCTTCTTCTTTTTTTTTTAAGAGTATGGAAAGTTGTCAGAGATTGACCGGGAAAATGAGCATCCCCAAATTATCAAAGATATTCGGTAGAACACTTTTTTTTTTCTTCCCAATGGAAAAACGGACATTTTGGGCAAGAGGGAACATGGGAGAAATGGAAAGAGAGTGGGAGGGAGGAAGAGTGAGAGAGAGAAAAAGGAACAGAGAGAGAGAGAGAGAGAGACGTGCTTACGATTACAGGACATACAGAATAATACATAGACAGATAAATAGATAGGTAGGCAGGCTGGCAGGCAGACGGACACAAAAAGAAGAGAGAGAGAGACAGAGACAGACAGACATGGAGACAAACAGACAGGCAGACAGACAAGAGAAAGACAGCCGATAGGATAACAACATCTTGGTTCCACACACACAACACAGCA
>NC_134877.1:28992732-29002732 GCF_041734735.1 Babylonia areolata | reverse complement strand
GCATTGTATCGTATCGTATTGTATTGTATTGTATTGTATTGTATTACTCTTTTTGTCACAAACAACTTATCTGTGTGAAATTCGAGCTGCTCTGCCTTATGAAAGTGCGTCGCTACACAGAGAGAGCCACCTTTTTATGTATTTTTTCCTACCAGCAGTTGGTTTTGGGTTTAGAAAAAAAAAATCGTTTTCCTACTGAAGTTGATTTTTCAACAGACATTTGCCAGGGAAAACCCTTTTGTGGCCGTGAGTTCTTTTACGTGCGCTAAGTGCATGCAGTACACGGGACCTCGGTTTAAAGTTCTCTTGCTAGGTACAGAAGCCCTCGACAGGTCTCGTGATGTCACTGACGTTGGCACAGTGCTGTGTTCTCTGCAGAGCTGTGGACCACAAGACGGGATTGACGGCGCCAGGTCTGGTATCAGGGGAGCTAACCGTGCTGCTGAGGCCTCCACGCTCGCCAACCCCCCTCTCCCTGTCTCTCTTTGTCTCTGTTTCTCTCTCTGTGTATAAGTGTGTATATATGTATCTATTTATCTATCCAAAGATCTATCGATCAATCCACCGTTTTATACCACACTCGATGTATCTGCCCGCGTAATTCTTTTGTGTGTGTGTGTGTGTGTGTGTGTGTGTGTGTGTGTGTGTGTGTGTGTGTGTGTGTGTGTGTGTGTGTGTGTGTGTGTGTGTGTGTGTTTTGATCTCCCCTTTTCTTCCTATTATGATATGACTGGCATCCTTTCAAAAGAACTCTCAGCCAAAACACGGTCATTCTTTTCCCCCGCCCCCCTCCTTCCTGCTCAAGGCAAGCACTGAACGGCTGAAACAACGTCTGTGAAATGACTCCTCTCACACCGACAAGCGGACTTGGTGTTCTGGACTTTCATCTCACAGACGACGGTTGCAATAGCCGAGTGGTCAAAGTGCTTTACTTTCAATCTCAGGGTACCGGGTTCGAATCTCGGTAACGGCGCCTGGTGGGTAAAGGGTGGAGATAATTTTCAACCTCCCATGTCAACATAATTATGTGCAGAACTGCTTGTGCCTGAACCCCCTTCGTGTGTATACGCCAGCAGAAGATCAAATACGCACGTTAAAGATCCTGTAATCCATGTCATCGTTCGGTGGGTTATGGAAACATACCCAACATGCGCACCCCCGAAAACGGAGTATGGCTGCCTAAATGGCGGGGTAAAAACGGTCATACGAGTGAACGTGGGAGTTGCAGCCCAAGAACGAAGAAGATCTCACAGACATTATCACTTCAGCCAGGAGAGAGAGAGAGAGGGAGAATCAGCAAGAGGGGGAAGGGGGAGAGAGAGGGAGGGAGAGGATGAGAGAGAGAGAGGGAGAGAGGGCGAGGGGTAGAGACAGAGAAGGTGGGGGGGAGAGGGGGGAAGAGATGGAGGGAGGGAGAGGAGAGAGAGAGAGAGACGGGGAGGGGCAGGGAGAGAGGGGAGAGATGAGAAAGTTGGGGCGGGGGGAGAGGGGAGAGAAGGGGGAGAAGGGGAGGGGGAGAGGGGGGAAGAGATGGAGGGGGGAGGGAGAGAGAGACGGGGAGGGGCAGGGAGAGAGGGGAGAGATGAGAAAGTGGGGGGGGGGGAGAGGGGAGAGAAGGGGGAGAAGGGGAGGGGGAGAGATGAGAAAGGGGGGTGAGACGGGAGAGAGAGAGAGGAGTAAAGAGAGAGACGGAGAGGGGAAAGGAGAGAGGGTGGGGGGAGAGAGAAAGGGAGAAAGAGAGAGGGCGACACAGGGGAGAGAGAGAACTCAGAATTCGGAGCTGTTTTAATGTAAGGCCACCGACATGTATTTGTATTTGTATTTCTTTTTATCACAACAGATTTCTCTGTGTGAAATTCGGGCTGCTCTCCCCAAGGAGAGCGCGTCGCTACACTACAGCGCCACCCATTTTTTTGTATTTTTTTCCTGCGTGCAGTTTTATTTGTTTTTCCTGTCGAAGTGGATTTTTTCTACAGAATTTTGCCAGGAACAACCCTTTTGTTGCCGTGGGTTCTTTTACGTGCGCTAAGTGCATGCTGCACTCGGGACCTCGGTTTATCGTCTCATCCGAATGACTAGCGTCCAGACCACCACTCAAGGTCTAATGGAGGGGGAGAAAATATCGGCGGCTGAGCCGTGATTCGAACCAGCGCCCTCAGATTCTCTCGCTTCCTAGGCGGACGCGTTACCATGCACGTGTTATACACACACATACATATGAAAACCCAACCTTGAGTTGGATGAACAACAAAATGTTAGAAAGAGTAAACTGATAAGATAACAAAACTATATAAAAAGCTAATGGTAATTGAAAATCATGTCTTTCATCTAAGACTGAGCGCTTTCTGCTCTCTGTTTTATGGCATAAAAAATAAACATTGCTACATCTACATCTCTTGAAACGTTGCTGTTGAAATTTATTTGGAAAAAAAAGAAGACAAGACAAGACAAATTCTTTATTATCGAGGACAATAGATAAGCACTGGCGCGCTTTTTTTTTTCATCCAGTCCCCGCCCAGAAACAGGGTCTACACTATACAATACTACATTATATATGTCATTGTATGCACTACACAATGCTACTTAAAGTCATAGAAAGCGAATACTATACTACATAAAGGCATAAGCATGGTAAAAATAACACACACACACGCGCGCGCGCGCGCGCACGCACACATACATACAAACACACACACACACACACACACACACACACACACACACACACACACACACACACACACACACAGGCACAAGCATGGTAAAAAAAAAAAACAAACCACCCCCCAAAAAACAACAACATCAAAACAAAACAAAAACAAACAAACAAACAACAACAACAACAAACCCAGAACATTCTCTCTCTCTCTCTCTCTCTCTCTCTCTCTCTCTCTCTCTCTCTCTCTCTCTCTGACGCACACTTACACTTACACATAAGCATAAATTGTGTATGAAAATATTATACTTATGTGAAGAGAGAGAGAGAGAGAGAGGAATAGAGAGAGGGGTGACGGGGGGGGGGGGAGGGGGGGGGGGTGCATGCTGAATCAATTCTCCCGTTGTTATCGCTCCGGTACATTGATTGGACGTTGTGGGACTGTAGTTGGAAAGGACAGTGAGTGTTGAATTGAAGAGGGTGTGGCAGAGGTGGATGGCGAGCAGGTCAGCTATTTCGGTCTGTCTGTTTATCTGTCGGTCGCTTTCGATCTATCGTCCTGTGTATGCATGTCTGTGCATGTCTGAGTCTATCTGTGTCTGCCTGTCTGTCTGTCTGTCTGTCTCCCTCTCTCTGTGTCTCCCTCTCTGTGTCTCCCTCTCTCTGTGTCTCCCTCTCTCTGTGTCTCCCTCTCTGTCTCCCTCTCTCTGTGTCTCCCTCTCTGTGTCTCCCTTTCTCTCTCTGTGTCTCCCTCTCTCTGTCTCCCTCTCTCTGTGTCTCCCTCTCTGTGTCTCCCTTTCCCTCTCTGTGTCTCCCTCTCTCTGTCTGTCTCCCTCTCTCTCTGTTTCTCCCTATCTCTGTGTCTCCCTCTCTCTATTTGTCTACTTCTCTCTGTCTCCATATCTCTGTCTCCCTCTCTCTGTCTGTCTCCCTCTCTGTCTGTCTCCCTCTCTCTGTGTCTCCCACTTTCTGTGTTTGTCTCTCTGTCTGTCTCCATCTCTCTGTCTTCCTCTCTTTGTCTGTCTCTCACTGTCTGTATCCCTCTCTCTGTGTCTCCCTCTGTCTGTATCCCTCTGTCTGTCTCCCTCTGTCTGTATCCCTCTGTCTGTCTCCCTCTCTCTGTGTCTCCCTCTGTGTGTGTGTGTGTGTGTGTGTCTGTCTGTCTGTCTGTCTGTCTGTCTGTCTCCCTCGATCTGTGTCTCTGGGTGTGTGTGTGTGTGTCTCCCTCTCTCTCTGTGTCTCCCTCTCTCTGTGCTCTCTCTGTCTCTCTCCCTCTTTTTGTCTGTCTCCATCTCTCTGTGTGTCTCCCTCTCTCTCTCTGTCTGTCTTTCTGTCTCTTTCTCCGCTTCACTGTCTCCTGTCTCCGTGTTTCTGTCTGATTATTGCTCTATTTCTCTCTCGTTCAGTCTGTCTCTCTTTCTCTCTCTCTCTCTCCCTTCCTCCCTCTCCCCCTCACCCCACCCCACCCTCTTCTCTCTCTCCCCGTCCGTCACGCGCTCACTCATTCGCTCACACATTTTTGCTCTCTTATCCGCCTTCCCCACCCCCCCACACCCCCACCCACACCCTCGACCTCCACGCACAAGTTCTGAAAGGTCGCAAATGAAGTGACATGCACATCATCCGTCTCTGAGAAAAAAAAGAAAAGAAAAAAAAAGAAGAAAAAAAACCCTTTTGTTTCTCCCCAGCGACGACCCTGTTTTCTGGTATTTATTCCTCTTCCTTCTCTCTCTCTCTCTCTCTCTCTCTCTGCAGACAGTCGCGCTCCGAGTTCCGTTGTTAGTCCGCCTGTCAAGACTGTCACAAGACTGCGCACTTCAAGCTAAAAGGAGTAACTGACGTGTGATGAGACATGTTCTTCTAGCACCCTTTTTTTTTTTTTTTTTTTTTTTTTTTTTTTTTGAAGGGTGTCGGGGGATTGGGGGTGGAAGGGGGCGGGGCAGATTAGTTGTTTTTTGTTTTTTTTTTTTTCTTTTCTTTTCTTTTCTTTTACGGTCCTGGCCAGTGTCTTTGAGGCCCTGTCTTTCTGACTCTGTCGTCTGTCTGTCAAAGCTCACATGATCGTTCTTACCGTCGTCGTCATCAACTTTTGTCCATCGCTGCACGCCAAAGGTGACAGGTGGGATGTCACTAGTGCTGATGTTGGTTAGACCCTCTGACAAAAAAAAAAAAAAAAAAAATAATGCCCGCCGCTGCTTAGATTCGTTCGCAGGCGTTCTTCTAGGACAGAGGCCATGGCTGCAGTGAGGCTGGCTCTTCTGTTTTGTTTGTTAGTGTGTTTGTTTTTGTTTTTGTTGTTGTTTTTTTGTTTGTTTCTTCTTGTCTGTCCATCTGTATGTCTCTGTCTCTCTGTATACACACATACATTCGTATTCTCTCTCTCTCTCTCTCCCCCCTCTCTCTCTCACTGTATGTCTCTCTCTCTCTCTGTATCTCTCTGTATCTGTCTGTCTGTTCATCTGTATCTCTCTCTCTCTCTCTCTCTCTCTCTCTCTCTCTTGGGGCCAAGTCGTTAACCTGAATGAACATTCTCTCTCTTTCTTTCCCCCCCTCTTTATCTCACTGTATGTCTCTCTCTCTGTATCTCTGTATCCGTCTGTCTGTCCATCTGTAAATATATATATATATATATATATATATATATATATATATATATATATATGTATACACACATTTGTCATTTTCAGTTGTCTCTTGGGGCCAAGTCGTTAACCTGAATAAACATTCGTATTCTCTCTCTCCTCCCCCCCTCTCTCTCTCACTGTATGTCTCTCTCTGTCTCTGTCTGTCTGTATGTATGTATGTATGTATGTCTCTCTCTCTCTCTCTCTCTCTCTCTCTCTCTCTCTCTCTGTATACACACAATTGTGTTTTTCAGTTGTCTCTTGGGGCCAAGTCCTTAACCTGAATAAACATTCGTATTCGTATTCTCTCTCTTCTCCCCCCCCTCTCTCTCTTTAATCAAGCGTGTATCCACAGAAAATAAATGCTTCCAATGTGAATGAGCTTGCATCACGTGACAAATTTACCTGGGAAATCACTGTCGGTTGGTCAGTTATTGCGTCACCTACTATTTTTAGAACAAACACTGACCCACTGACGCTGGCCATTAATGAGAAGCGTGAGCGAAGGAAGCAGGACTCATCCTCTGGAGACGTTTTCCCTTGCAACACCTGTGGGAAGTGCTGCGCATCCAGAATCGGCCTCTTCTCCCATATAAGGACACAGACCGGCAGATAATCCTGCCTACCAACTCATCCGTCGGACCGACGGGAGACTCCATCAGTTTACGGGTTTTTTTTTTGTTGACTTGCATGCTTTGCCATTTTTGAGTTTTAAACGCCGCTTGTTATTTGATTGTAAATCCTCTGTGGCATAAAAGCCAAACTGCCTGCTGTAGTTAATAAACAATTTCAATTGATTTTAATTCTTCCTCTGTCTGTCTGTCTGTGTCTCTATCTGTCGCTCTGTCTGTCTCTCCCTCTCTCTCTCTCCCCTGCTGTTTTTCTGTCCCTGTTATGACCCTGATCAGATCAGATATGATGTAAACCACACGGCACTATGCTGAGCAAATCCCAATTCACGAGGCTGAAATACCAAAAACGGAGGCATAGTTATAAAAGAAAAGTTGTATATTTTCCACAAAGCTTTTGTTGGCTTGTGTTCTCTATGGTTTAAATAAAAGGATACGTGGAATAGATAAATGTCACCCTTAGAAACGTAATCGTTCTGAGTTAACTTTTAAAAAAAAAATAATGATGACAACTAACAACAGATTGTTATGTTGTTGCCGTATTTGCCGCTTCTGTTCTGTCCATGAATTATGGCGTGTGGCATGATTCAGTGAATCACCTACCATTGTCATTGTGGATGTGGATGTGAAAAAGAAAGAAATACAGAAAGAAAGGCAATGGTTGCAAAGTCCGTCAACCAGGACTGTCTCTCCCTTCACATCCATTCTCTCCCTCCCTTCCTCCCTCCCTCCTCTCTCTCTCTCTCTCTCTCTCTCTCTCTCTCTCTGTCTCTCTCTCTCTCTCTGTTGTGTTGTTTTGTTGTTTTATCATTTTTTCCATCGATCATGACCCTATCTATTTTTGTGTCACCAAAAAACATCTCGTGTATTGTAAAGTTCTTCTTGAGATAAGATGCTTCTAAGCAGTGATAAGAAACATTATGGACAGCTGGACATTACAAGGTCTCTCTGACACCAGTAGAATTAAAACAAGAGAGGCAAGGCCTTCAAGACTCACTTGTGATACACTTAAAAAAAATCCAAGCTTTATATGTATTGAGTAAAATTTCAAAATGTAATGTTTAAGATGATAAAGATCACTTTAAAGCAAATTAAGTCCCCTAGCATTAATTACAGAGTAATTTCCATTTTTTGGTATCTGCACCAAAACGTTTGCAAATAAATAAAACTTCCATGCTTAGCAAAAGAAGTTCCTGTTTGAGCAAAAAAATGATAATAATGACTGCTCTTGTTGTTGTGCCGAATATCAGATCAAAGTGCCAAGTTTAGAGAATACAAAAAATATAAATATAACAGTAAATGCAGTTTGTATATAATTAGGCTTCATTTTTTATTTTTTTTGTGCCCATCCCAGAGGTGCAATATTGTTTTAAACAAGATGAGTGGAAAGAACTGAATTGTTCCTATTTTTATGCCTAATTTGGTGTCATCTGACAGAGTATTTGCAGAGAAAATGTCAATGTTAAAGTTTACCACGGACACACACACAGACAGACAGACGGACACACACACACACACACACACACACACACACACACACACACACACACACACACACACACACACACACAGACAACCGAACACCGGGTTAAAACATAGACTCACTTTGTTTACACAAGTGAGTCAAAAACCAGATGTTTCCACAGAGTCTGATAAATTTATTTGCGCTTTGACAAGACCTGAATCCTGCAAATGCCTGTGTGAGCAAAATGCTAAGTTTTCGATCACTGCGACATGTATAGTACCTGAGCAAGATGTCTTCACCTACCTTTAAATGTTTGTACAACCAACTTGATATTGTTCACTCAACATGACAAGCTTACACCTACTTCACCATAAGATCAAGACCTACGTCTCAAATATTTGTAGTGTTATAATGCTAATTTTTCGTTCAATATGATACGTTTACATTTTTTAACAGTTATGCTTTGACATGAGACCAAGACCCCACTCACAACACTTGTGTCTCCAAGCTGTTTTTGTTTTAGTTTTGCCTTTTTTTCTGATTTTCATTACATTATTCTGTACTTAGAAGGATGGATAACTCGCCGTTGGAAAAAAAAAAAAAAAAAAAAAGAAAGAAAGAAAGGAGAAAGAAACTGCCAAGTTTTTGGTCAAATACTGAATCCTTAGAAGCTGTAGAAGCGAAATATCTGGGCCTGGAAGCTAAATATCTGGCCCTAAAGCCTTAAAGTGGTTTGCACACAAGAGACCTGAGGACCTCTTAAGACTCGCTCCCGACGGACGTGTGGACAGGAATCCCATCCCGCAGCTCATCGAGGGCAAGAGTTCAGCCCGCTGTTTACCACGGCAATGACTGCTTCAGGGAACACGGCAAGCTGGGACCTTGAAGGAGGGGGGGGAGGGGCGGGGGGTGGGGGGGGGGGGGGGCGTGAGAGAGGGACAGGGAGGAAGAGGGGGGGAGTCAATGTGTGTGTGTGAGAGAGAGTGGGGTGGATGTTATAGGAGGTGGGAGTGGCGGGGTGCGGCGTAACAGAGTCTTCCAGTGCTGAAAACAAGACTAGCGTGGGTTTTTTTTTTTTTTTTTTTTTTTTTTTTTTAAATATTTCAGTGGCGGCTGGCGGAGACCTTTCGCCACTACCATCGATGAGTAGGCCCAGACCTTGCGTGTCTAGAGCACGTATGACGACCTGTCAAAACCGCTAAAACCTGTTTCGTGTATGTGTGTGTGTGTGTGTGTGTGTGTGTGTGTGTGTGTGTGTGTGTGTGTGTGTGTGTGTGTGTGTGTGTGTGTGTGTGTGTGTGCGTGTGTGTGTGTGAGTGTGTGTGTGTGAGTGCGTGTGTGTGTGTGTGTGTGTGTGTGTGCGTGCGTGCGTGCGTGCGTGTGTGTGTGTGTGTGTGTGTGTGTGTGTGTGTGTGTTCTGCCCAAAATCGATCGGAACAGTGCCAGTGCGTTGCTCAGCGATGTACTGAGCTGGACCACTTTGGCAGATCTTTCTGGAAGCGTCTTGATAGTTGGTCAAGTAAGTTACCCTTTTGATGTCCTTGCATGTGAAGCATTTCAGAAGATGAAATAAGGAATGCATTCTGTGACTTCAGGACATGCAACAGCAGCTTCATGCGGCTTGGTGAATAGTAAAGTTATTCTGGGATGTCTAATAGTAAATGAATTTGTTCATGAATGTCTTCAGTCGTATAGCGTATACTTTTCTTCGTATTTTTCTTGGTTTGGAGTGTATATATATGTATTTAAATATCATATTATTGTCCATTTTCTCGTTCTTTAGTAATAGTAGTAGTAGTAGTAGTAGCAGTAGTAGCAGCAGCAGCAGTTGTAATAGTTGAATGAGTAGTAGTAATGGTAGTATTTCGATGTTGTACAGGTTGAATCGTGTGTGTGTGTGTGTGTGTGTGTGTGTGTGTGTGTGTGTGTGTGTGTGCGCGTGCGTGCGTGCGTGTGTGTGTGTGTGTGTGTGTGTGTGTGTCTGTGTGTCTGTGTGTGTTTGTGTGCGCGCGCGCAGGAAATGCTATAGTTGTTTTTCTTCTTCCCTGTGGACCAGCAGTTGGGGTTTGGTGATGGCGGCAATATATTTCGAGCCAGGAAGTTTGTACCTGATTCAGTTACGTAACCATGCAAATCCTGCGTGCACCATCACCGACTGCCCTGAACTATGTCAGCGCTGGCTTTTTGAGCCGCTGTCTAGCGTGCAAGTACCACAGGGGAAAAATACATCGGGCTTAAGGGCAGTAGCTAAGTCTGCCAAAATGTGTTGTGTTGTGTTGTGTTGCGTCGCGTTGCGCTGCGTTGAGTTACGTTGCTTTGCGTTACTTTGCGTTGTGTTGCATTGTGTTGTGTTGTGTTGTGTTGCGCTATTTTGCCCTGCGTTGTGTTGCGTTGAATTGCATCGTGTCGTGTCGTGTCGTATCTTGTCGTATCGTATCTTGTCGTGTCGTGTCGTAACGTGTTGTATCTTCTCGTGTCGTGTCGTATCTTCTCGTGTCGTGTCGTGTCGTGTCGTGTCGTATCATGTCGTATCTTCTCGTGTCGTGTCGTGTCGTGTCGGTGTCGTATCTTCTCGTGTCGTGTCGTGTCGTGTCGTGACAGAGATTGGACCTGTGGAAGGCGGGCT
>NC_134877.1:28980232-28987732 GCF_041734735.1 Babylonia areolata | reverse complement strand
GATGTTTCTGGATATTTCCCTTTATCTTTCATTTCCCAACGGGAAGCGCTAATAACTTCTGTGGTGTGTTGTTTATCCTCCACTCTCTCTTCTCTCTCTCTCTCTCTCCCTCTCTCTTTCTCTCCCTCTCTCCCCCACCTCTCTCTCTCTCTGTCTCTCCCTCTCATTCTGTCTGTCTGTCTGTCTCTTTCTTTTCTTTTTTTTTAATTTTTGAGGGGGGGGGGGAGGGGCGGAGACGGGGGCGGTGTCGGGGGTGGGAGGGTTGGGGGGGGGGTGTGTGGAGGGGGGAGGGGGAGGTTAGGGGGGGGGCGGTAGCCAAAGGGTGAATCCGGCCAATCCATGTAGCTTTGTGAATAATAACAAAATTTTAAAAAAATCGTGATCTACAGTAAAGCAGACAAAAATATATAGTACTGTATGGAACTGTACTGTACTGTACTGTACTGTACTGTACTGTACTGTACCGGAATGTTCGATAATGTGCCGTACGTATCTAAACTGTACCGCACAGTACTTTTTTGTATTGTATTGTATTGTATTGTATTGCACACACCACAATAAATGTCCTGTGCCATATATGTATATATATATATATATATATATATAGAGAGAGAGAGAGAGAGAGAGAGAGAGAGAGAGAGAGAGATTTCTCTGTCCGCGAGTGCATTTGTTTGTTTGTTTGTTGTGTTTTTTTGTTTGTTTTTTGTTTTTGTTTTTTTTACAATCAAAGTGGTCTTTTTCTGCATACTTTACCGCAGGTTCTTTCATGTGCGCTAAATACATGTTGCACACACACACGGGACCTCGGCTTATCGCCTCGTCCGAAAGAGTAACACCCAGACCTAGAGCGGGGTGGGGGTGGGGCTTGTCGACTATCCGTTGCAGGACATCTGATGCATTGTTCACCAGTGACCTGAGTTCGAGACCCTGTTTCGGCATGGTGTTGTGTCTTTGGGAAAGTGACTTCACTCCGATTTTCCTTACGCTCTCATCCTAGGTGTGAATGCGTCCCTGACTTAGCTTGGGGAAGGTTGAAAACGGCGGATGGAAAGAACTGGGCCTCGCCTTCCTATGCCGAGCCCTGTACACCGTGGATGTGAATTCACTGGCCCCATTGCCGGGATCCTTGATATTATGGTCTATAGCTTCCTCTTTCGCTTCACAGGTCAGGTCTCCACACTCAGCTTTTTCAAGTCTGGCCTTAAAACCCACCTTTTCCCAAAATAGCCTCCCTTCCCTGCCTCTTCCTTGTCTTCAGGTGGGTTTTTTCTCTCCCCAGTTTAAGAGTTATGCATGCGTTTGAATGACTGGTGCGAAAGCGCTTTGATTTGTCTCTGCACAAGATTCAGCGCTATATAAATATAATAATAATGATAACTATGTCCACTGGGATGATACGTGTGTTCAGCACTTGTCATTATTATTCGTGTTGTCAAATTTTCCGTTACTTTGATAAATGTCATAACGGCTTACGAGACCAAGTGCGCATAAGCAGCCTGTCTGCAACCCAGTGGATGCTGTTTCATCAGTGGGAGGCTTTCCTCGTTAATATTTTATGTTGCGGTCTGTTGGTTTAGCATTTAACAACTGTATGGTGCCGTGTGTCTATGTATGTTTGTCACCTCTCTGTTTTCTCTCTGTCTCTGTCTCTCTCTCTCTCTGTTTGTCTCTGTCTGTCTCTGTCTCTGTCTGTCTGTCTTTCTGTCTCTGTCTCTGTCTGTCTCTCTCTGAGTCTCTGTCTCTTTCTATTTGTGGGAATAGCCATGGATGTTTCTATGGATGTGTGTGCCTCTGTCTCTCGCTCTCTGCTTGTGTGTGTGTGTGTGTGTGTGTGTGTGTGTGTGTGTGTGTGTGTGTGTGTGTGTGTGTGTGTGTGTGTGTGTGTGCGTGTGTGTGTGTGTGCGTGCGTGTGTGTGTGTGTGTGTGTGTGTGTGTGTGTGTGTGTGTGTGTTGGGGGGAGATGAAGGGTCGGCAAGTATTCGATAACACTTATGTCCAGAAGAGAAGAGGGGCATTCTCAACTACAATACATTGTCGACACCCCGAAAAGGTGAAAAGGAAACACCCAAACTGTTCACACTTCTAACGCAACAGCTGTTCAATTATCAAGTTAGAAATACAACAACGAAACAACAAAACAAAACTAATAGAAAAACTACTACTTTTCATTTTCAATATTTCGTCAACTCAGAATAATGAATCAACAGAGGAATGTCATTAAATGTGATGTTTGAGGTCTGGGATTCAAGGGAAAAAAAGCTGACACTGCCTCGGGGACTCCAGTCATGAAAAGAGGACTTCCATTTTCTGATGTGAATAGAGTAGGTTATAAGCAATATTATGGAAGTGAAAGGGTGCCAGAATGAAGTCTTCCATGCCAGTGACCAGCCTCGCTGGGTTATGAAGCTGAAGGCGTCTATCAGACCTCGTCCTGAAGGCTGTACTGTGTTGGGTGGTGGATTCATCGATCAAAAAAAAAAAAAAAAAAAGTGAATGAAATGTATATGGCTCGGAGTGCCAAACTTGGAAACTTCGCTTCGAAACGGCACATCCAGCTGTTGATGCTCTCTGTCTCTCTCTGTCTCCGTCTGTCTGTCTGTCTGTCTCACTCTGTTTGTCTATCTGTCTTTCTGTGCCTGCTTTTGTCTGTCTGTCTCTGTTTCTTTCTCTCTCTCTCTCTGTCTGTCTCTGTCTCTTGTCTGTCTGTCTCTGTCTCACTGTGTGTCTCTGTCTGTCTGTCTCTCTGTCTGTGTCTGTCTCTCTGTCTTTCTGTCTGTCTGTCTCTCCCCATCCTCCCTCCCTCTGGCTTGACAGACCTGATGTGAAGCAGGCGTCAGACAGATTTCAGAATCACATTTCTGATGACAAAACAAGGCACGCTGGGCTTATTACTGCTTTATCTGTCCGTCTGTCTGTCTGCTTGTTTGTCTGTGTATCTCTGTCTGTATTCGTGTCTGTTTCTGTCTGTTACTGTCTCTGTCTTTCTCTGTCTGTCTCTGTCTTTCTCTGTCTCTGTCTCTGCCTCACCCCCTCTCTCTCTAATTCATCCATTCACCCATTCATCCAATCGTGTTTTCTCTCTGTCTCTCTGTGTCTGTCTGTCTCTTTGTTTCTGTCCTCTGTCTTTCTCTCTGTCTTTGTATCTCTGTCTGTATTCGTATTTAAAAAAAGAAAAAAGAAAAACAAATTGCTTCTGACTATTTGTCTCTGTCTGTTTCTGTCTCTGCCTCCCTCTCTGTCATTCATTCATTCATTCATTCGTTCATTCTCTCTGTCTCTCTGTCTGTGTCTCTGTGTGTCTCTCTGTCTCTGTCTGTCTGTCGATGTCTGTCTGTCTGTCTGTCTGTCTCTCTCTCTCTCTCTCTCTTTCTCTCTCTCTGTGCCCAGCTTCCCAAAGCTTCAGTGCTGATCCGAAGCAGCCATCAGACAGGTCTCGGGACAGAATAGAACACGTTCAGCACATCCCGCCATCATTCCTCTTGCAGCACAACAATCCCGTGTATCACTTCAACAGTTTGTTTTGCTGTGTTGTGTTGAGTTGTGTTATGTTGCGTTGCATTGTGTTACGTTGTGTTGTATTGTATTGTATTGTATTGTATTGTATTTATTGAATTACATTGCATTGCATTGTATTGAATGGTATTGTATCGTATCGTATTGTATTGTAATGTTTTGCGTTGTGTTGCACTGCGTTGCGTTGTATTGTATTGTACTGTATTACATAGCATTGCATTGCATTGTATGGTATTGTATTGTATTGTATTGTACTGTTTTGCGTTGCATTCTATTGTACTGTTTCGCGTAGCGTTGCGTTGTATTGTGTTGTATTGCGTTGTGTTTCGTTGCGTTGCGTTGTGTTACACTGCACTGTATTGTTTTGTTTTGTATTGTATTGCATTGCATTGCATTGCATTGCATTGTATTGTATTGTATCAGCCCTGAATTGGCCTATTGGCGGTCGGCTGTGCTGTAAGCAGCATGATGGGATATTGTACTGTATTGTACCACGTTTTGCCACGTAGTATTTCTCTGTGTTCAATTCGGGCCGCTCGCCACAGTACCACGCCACTCATACACTTTTCCTGCCTGCAGGTGTAATGGATTTAATATCAAAGTGGGTTTAAAAAAAAAATCTACTTAGTGTTTACCTGGGACAACCAACCCCATTATTGTTGCCGTTTTTTATTTTTTATTTTATTTTTTTAATTTTTTTACGTGAGCTAAGTGCATGTGCCCACGCGACCCCGGGTTTTTCGTTTTATCCATAAAAGGACTAGCAACCCAGACCAGCAAACAAGGTCTAGAGGAGGAAGAGGAAGGGAGGCGGATGAAGGAGAGGGGGAGGTAACAGCCCCAATGGTGGAGGGAGAAGGGGAGGTGACAGCCCCAATGGTGGAGGGAGAAGGGGAGGTAACATCCCCAATGGTGGAGGGAGAGGGGGAGGTAACAGCCCCAATGGTGGAGGGAGAAGGGGAGGTGACAGCCCCAATGGTGGAGGGAGAAGGGGAGGTGACAGCCCCAATGGTGGAGGGAGAATGGGAGGTGACAGCCCCAATGGTGGAGGGAGAGGGGGAGGTAACATCCCCAATGGTGGAGGGAGAGGGGGAGGTGACAGCCCCAATGGTGGAGGGAGAGGGGGAGGTAACAGCCCCAATGGTGGAGGGAGAAGGGGAGGTGACAGCCCCAATGGTGGAGGGAGAGGGGGAGGTAACAGCCCCAATGGTGGAGGGAGAAGGGGAGGTGACAGCCCCAATGGTGGAGGGAGAGGGGGAGGTAACATCCCCAATGGTGGAGGGAGAGGGGGAGGTAACATCCCCAATGGTGGAGGGAGAGGGGGAGGTAACATCCCCAATGGTGGAGGGAGAGGGGGAGGTAACACACCCAATGGTGGAGGGAGAAGGGGAGGTAACATCCCCAATGGTGGAGGGAGAAGGGGAGGTAACAGCCCCAATGGTGGAGGGAGAGGGGGAGGTAACAGCCCCAATGGTGGAGAGAGTCGAATCTGCGGACAATCGCTTCATGAAATCGAATCGAAAAGAAGATAATTGAATCGACAGAATAGAACAGAACACAACACAACACAACAGAACATTATAGAGTAGAATAGAGTAAATAATAAGTCTTCATTACCAAAGTGAAGCTGGCTCACAAGGAATAATCAGAATGGCTTATGTCTTTCACGCGGTGACCTTTGCAGTTTCTGAATATCCGTTACATACTCTCATCCCCTCCATTAACCCCTCCTCTCCCCGCCATTAACCCTTCCCCTCCCCAGGGGAGTGTTGACAGCAGTCCGGATGATGGTAGGGGTGACCTTTAAGCGTTTCGGTCAATCGACGGAACGACAGTTGATACCGAGAGGAGCAATGAAGGCACAGTACTAGTAATCCCCCGACCTTTTTTGATCGAACAGATTATACACGCGGAGGGTTCCCAACGCGTGCACAAAGGACCACTTTGGAACTTGCACACTTTTCTTCTTAGGGGCCATCGTGAAGTGATGCCGAATTCTTGTCGGCAAACGGTGGTGGATGATTAATGAGCACTACTCACAACCAGTGGTGTATGGTTAATGAGCACCACTCACAACCAGTGGTTCATGATTGGTGTATGATTAATGAGCACCACTCACAACCAGTGGTGTATGATTGGTGTATGATTAATGAACACTACTCACAACCAGTGGTGTATGATTGGTGTATGATTAATGAGCACCACTCATAACCAGTGGTGTATGATTAATGAGAACCGCTCATAACCAGTGGTGTATGATTAATGAGCACTGCTCACAACCAGTGGTGTATGATTAATGAGCACTGCTCACAACCAGTGGTGTATGATTAATGAGCACTACTCACAACCAGTGGTGTATGATTGGTGTATGATTAATGAGCACCACTCACAACCAGTGGTGTCTGATTAATGAGCACCACTCACAACCAGAGGTGTATGATTAATGAGCACCGCTCATAACCAGTGGTGTATGATTAATGAGCACCACTCACAACCAGTGGTGTATGATTAATGAGCACCACTCACAACCAGTGGTGTATGATTAATGAGCACCACTCACAACCAGTGGTGTATGATTAATGAGCACCACTCACAACCAGTGGTGTATGGTTAATGAGCACCACTCAAAACCAGTGGTGTATGGTTAATGAGCACCACTCATAACCAGTGGTGTATGGTTAATGAGCACCACTCATAACCAGTGCTGCTTCCTTGCAGTTTGTGTTTACCACGAATATTCGCAGCTGTCATTTTTATATCGCTGATTAAAATGTAAGTTTTTGGAAGGGGCTGAAACGTCAATTTTTTTTCACGCATATTTCAAGTTGTTCATGAGTGCACAGAACGGGAACAGCCGTTTGTGTGTTCAGTAGCCTGCTTCATGTAAATCACCTCTCGTTTTTGTTTGTTTGTTTGTTTTTTTGAATTTATTATTATTATTATTATTTTATTTTTATTTTTATTTATTAACGTGGCAGCGAAAATATGCCTGCTCTCATACAGTGGTTCTAAACTTTGCGTAAAGTCTGTATGTTGTTTTAAAACTAGGTGCGCACACGTGCGCTGAACGTGGCCTCTTATTCTTCTTCTTCTTGTTTTATTTCAGTTATTTTATATTA
The DNA here is from genome assembly GCF_041734735.1 of Babylonia areolata. Taxonomy (NCBI): domain Eukaryota; kingdom Metazoa; phylum Mollusca; class Gastropoda; order Neogastropoda; family Buccinidae; genus Babylonia; species Babylonia areolata. The sequence continues at coordinate 28,981,100 of NC_134877.1, read as the reverse complement.
ATGCTTTATATAAACCTCGGGCATGTTCCCAAAGGCCTGACTAGCGCGTTGCGTTTCTGCGTTGGTTGGGCATGATTTTTTTTTCTATTTAAAAATTTATGGCTCACGTCATGGAAACTGAAACCGGAAGTTTGAAAGTGACTGAAGAGGAATCTTCTTCTCTTCTTCTTCTTCTTCTCTTCTTCTTCTTCTTCATTCGTGGGCTGCAATTCCCACGTTCACTCGTATGTACACGAGTGGGATCTACGTTCATGACCGTTTTTACCCCGCCATGTAGGCAGCCATACTCCGTTTTCGGGGGAGTGCATGCTGGGTTCTTTCTTGTTTCCATACCCCACCGAACGCTGACGTTGATTACAGGATCTTTAACGCGCGTGTTTGATCTTCTGCTTGTGTATACACACGAAGGGGGCTCAGGCACAAGCAGGTCTGCACATATGTTGACCTGGGAGATCGGAAAAATCTCCACCCTTTACCCACTAGGCGCCGTTTCTGAGATTCGAACTCGGAACCCTCAGATTGAAAGTTCAACGTTTTAACCACTCGGCTACTGCACCCGTCAAGAGGAATCTGAACACAGTGTGCAGTCTTCTGCCATGACGTTGTGAGTGACAGGACTCAGATATACCCCTGTGTCCTTCATCCTGTTTGACCGTGAAAGGATCGCTTGGGAGAAAATGAATCCAAGGTTCAGAGATAGGATAAAGGTCCTATTGTCTTTTTCGGCCATCGGGACAGTGACATCATATCCGCTGTTCGGCATGCAGATTTGGTCAAAGGGCTTTTCAGTATCAAGCACCTTCTGTCTGAAATTCTCTTCCTATGGATCTCCGTCACTCACCAACTCTGTCCTCTTTCACAAGAAAAC